>NW_015113876.1:10459-33778 GCF_001443285.1 Poecilia latipinna | reverse complement strand
TAAGATATTTACTGATCTGTCAGGTTTCCGATATGCGTCCCCCCCAATGACAGACTCGTTCCTACGCCCTTGCATATCTCACTGCTTTTATGAAAGTTTGGAGTTTCAACACATGATTAAAAAAAATACTGATGGTTTTGCAAAAGGAATTTGCCTATGACAGCACTTTTGACAAATTCAAGAATATTCTTTATTCCTGATTTTTATTTTTTTTTTCAGTGATGGGTCAGTACCTAAGCAAATACTTTCCCATCTGTCACCAGGTCATTTTAAAAATGTTCACCATTTGCATTCTCATCATCATCGTCACTACTGATATCATCACTGCTGCCACCACCTTTAGCCATATCCGTTTACTCTGTTCCTCTCCATGCTAAAAGACAACGCGCATCCTGCCGGCACTTTCAGAAAAACCCCCATTATGGATTTCCTGCATCACATTCCAACCAAACGACCCAGCCGACTGATGCCCTGTGCGGTGCCGTTCTCACACTTAAGATAGCCGTGATTAGAAAACATCCGGGACCATATTGGATGCCCAGCGGAACACCGCCTGCCGCAGCGACTCCTCATGTCTCTGAGCCAGCTGGCTCACATAATCAGGAGCTTTGAGCAGGCACTCAGGAATAACATCAGTCCCTTGGATATCATTCGCATTCTCGTCAGAGCTGCTGTCAACATGAGTAAAAGGGGCTCAGGTTCAGCAGCAGCCGCGGTAATGGGATGGACAGATGTTTAGACGTGAGGGGAGCCGTCTCCCTTTGGGGCGCCTGCAGCAGCCTGACAGAAAGCAATAAGCTTGATGTGAAGGAAAAGAATACAGTACAGTACATTCACAAAATAAAAAAAATAAAAAAGCTGCAACTTGAGCCAGGAGAGGGAGATTTAGATAAAGGGTCTGATGGGGGGGAGGGGGGGGAATAAAGAGAAAGTGGAAACGGTTGAGGTACACAGTGCTAAAACAGCTGGTTCAAGAAATAGAAGCGATAAGTTCAGTAAATACTTAAATCAAACAATAGTTTCTACAGGATTTTGACTTGAAATATGAGTTAAACTTCCCTTTTCTGACATCTGAATTTGACTGTGCGAATATCCATAAAGGGGAAGAGAAAATAAAAGGAAGAAAAAGAGGTCCTGCCAGAAAAATTTATGATGTTGGCTGGACAAAAGATGAAAACAGCTGAGAGACTTTTGAGGGGCGTCCCCTGCTCTGGTCGCACTTTTATTTTGGTTGAGGAAAACTCGAACTCACTCGCTTGTCCCACCAACAAACATTCGTTCTCTTTCTGTCTCTCACCCCCCACTCCAGCGCTTGTCTGTCCTTGCCAAGTATTTTATCCTGGGAGGTGAAGTGAGTGTTTCCACATGTGGTAGGCCAGTGCTACCAGTTTGGCTTGTTACACTGATTCAACACAAAGACCCCTTATGGAAGCACAAAGACAAACAGTGAAGAGGCCACAATTACCTCATAGTGCTTACTTTTTTTTTTCTTTTTTTTTTTTTTTGCTTGATTGCCCTGACTAAAAAGTTGGAGAAGGAGAGAAGGAAATAAAATTATAAACAATTATATCAACTGAAAATATCAACTTTGCTTAGCTTTTTACATTTTCTAGATTTGCTGTGAAATATGGAAAAGGGAGCATATTGCTTGCCATGATCAAATGGGGATATGGACATCAAACATATTAGTGGTTATCAGTAATTTAAAATACAGAACAAATATCCTAAAAGCATGTTTAATGTGAGATTTAAAGGAAAAATCCTTCACGAAAGAATCACCAAAGGTTCTTTACCTAAGTAGAAGAGGCAAAATGAATATTTTAGATGAATATAGTTGAGTGTCATCTGCATGTGCAAAGTTATGGTGCCGGTGGGTGCAACATGCAACATTACCAAACATTGTATTTTTAATAAGTATAGATGCTAGCAAAAATTTGTAACAACAGAAATGTTTTTTTTTTTTTTTTTTTTTTTACCTGCTTTTAGATCAACATCTACATCTGTACAGACTTTGGATTTCTGACAGGAGCAACACCAGCATTAACAAAGTTTAAACCTAAAAACCTCTACAGCATGGCTCAAGCAGTGCTGGGATAATAAAGTTGAATGTAGTAGCATAAACCTTCTTGAAAAAGGTAATTTTGAAAAAAAAAAAGTATGTAGAAAGACATATAATGTCTAAGTAATTCATTTCCTGAGTCTTATTCAGATGTATCAGTGGTTGTGGATCTGTTACGTTTTGTAATGGTTGTGACTATTATGCTTCTAAAATTTTCTATTTTAGATCATCTGTACTCACACTACACCTCAGTTTTTATTTGAGATCTTTGACTATGCAAGTTATGAAAACTTCCTCATCCAAGATTCAAACTATATTTTGAAAATAAGCAAGATGGAATTTGCATTATTGTTAGGAAAATCTATGATCAGCATATCTGAAGTATTTTGTGAATGGCTGCTTGTGCTTTTCATGTATGTTCACACAGGAACTCCCAGGACATTCTGGGGTGAGAACTAAGGGTTGCTGAGTGTGATGGAAGCTGAGCTCGATAGAAATGGGGCAGCAGGCATGGAAGAGGGTGGTGATGAAAGAAAGTGAGAGCACACACACACACACACCCTCTCTTTTCTCTGCCGTCCGTTACTGCCTGCCACCATCACAGTGGGGGGGCCGTGGCCTTTGCAAAGCCTAAGAATGCTAAAGGCTAATCCTACAGGAATGCTCCTGGAATGTGAAAGTTGAGTCAGGGATCGAACAAGAGAGGGGTGGAGAAGAAATGGTTGGGGAGGCAGAGAGAAAAAAGGGGGGCTTATAGAAAGGGGTTGCATTCAGATATAAATGAAATGAAAGAGGAAAAAAGAAAAGGGGAGTACTATGGGGGAGTTCAAAAAGAGAGGTGGAGGGCCATAAAAAAGAAAGCAGGGAAAAGGAACAAAAGCAGAGAAAGAGGGCAAGTGAGAAACAGATTGGCTGGAGGGCTGATTGCAGAGTATCTTGTTATAAGATAAACGGTGGGATGCGTTCGTTTCTTGAAGAGTAATTTTTAAAATTATTCTAGAAGCTGAGCCAAAACCTTGCAAATTCTTTTGTAAGACTCTGATTCTGCAGGTACACAGAGATAACTCTGATGGTTTCGCTAGGATATTGTGTGAGCTTGTCTTGTCATGAAACAAGAAACAAACTTTGTGCAGACTTTCGTAACAATGGCAGTTAGGCGTCCACCGTTGCAGCTAAGCTGTCAGAATGAGTTTGTACTTGTCCTTGCTTCCTGGTTCCTTTTACAAATATGGTTGTTCCACTTTATTAATGTACTGTGACGTACACAGATAGGCACAGAATGAAATGTTCCTTAGAGATGGTTGGATCAGTAACTTTTTTTTAACAAAACACAGTGCTACTAAATCACGTTTGACACTAAAAGCATAAATCTAATGACAGCTTAGTAGTTTCTGCTTCCATTGGCAAACGTGGAAAGAATAACTGATAAAACTTCGATGGCAGAGGGAGAAGCTTTTCCTCATATCCTGATACCTGAGGGGCAGGTGTTCCCTGTGTGTGCCTGAATGCCAGCTAGCGTTAAAACATACACACATGGGAAAAGGATCTGTCTCCAAAGTTGTTATGTGTTTTCTTAGTCTGGTTGTTGTTGAGCAACAGTAATTACAGCCACTGTTGCACTTTCAGTTAAACCTGCTGACAAAACTTGAAAGATGCAGCTGCTCAATGATCCTTACTAATATTGTTTTGTACATGTCAGTGGAAATATGTGTGGGCCGAAAAAGAACCAAGAAATTACCAATGTGAGATGAAGAAACTTTCTGAAATACAACAACTTTTTACAAGGAACTGTGGTATTTCAATAGTCGTCTTACATCAGGGATGAACAGATCTCCATGAGGCTTCCAAGTCTTTGTCTCTCTTATCTCTCTTGAAGGGATTCTGCTATGTATTTTTCAGGCAATGTGCTATTTTACCACTGTGTTACTTTCAGTTGTTATGAAAATGCTCAATATATAAAGAGGATCTTAAAAGAAATTTTATTTTGCATCATAATATCTGATGCCTTGAAAATGGCATCAGAATTGGAAGAAAAACCTTCTCTGACAAATGACAAAGTAAAAACGAATTTCTTTGAGAAAAAAGAGAATCTAGAAAAAAAATTGCACTTTTATAGTGTAAACAGCCCATGACTCAATTATAGAAAGCTACTTGCTTGTAAAAGCAATCATCAAACATATGATTACAGATGGCCCAAAGCCTTCAAGGGTGCAAAATAGGCCAAGCGTGAAATGACAAGCGCAAGACAAAAATGTCACGACAATGCCTATGAAATGCTTATCAGTATAACACTGGGACTTTTTTGACCATTTAAATTACAGCCCAAATAAACACAGTGAGAGTAAACAAAGAAGAAGTGTAGATGTCATCTCTTTAAATACCACAGCACAACAGGAAAAACAAGAAAGGATGCAGGGTAACAATGACTCAGATGATTTGGCATATTGTGACGCCAGTTGTTCATGCCATCAAGCTGTCGTACAATCAAACTAATAATGTATCACAAATGATACAATGGATCTCAAAAGTGTACTGTTGTAATGTCAAGTTTTGGTGCCTTAATAAAAAGAAAACCAATTTCAAACAAAACAAACGTTTGACTCTAGTGCTAGCGGAAAAATGCCTAGTAGTATTTTGCCAAACACAAAAGATAAATGTATATCTACTAAAACATAAACCGACTCCTTTTTTTTTTTTTACTCTCGCCGTGTGTCTTCTTCAGAGGTCTTTGTGTCATTTCCTCCAGTGGTTCTTGGTGCGGTGCTGGCGACTCGCAAACCAAACCCTTGTCTGGTTTTGCTTGACACGGTGCAGTGTGAAAGCAACCCGCACCGGCTGAAAAGGTAACAAATGTAGGTCCCCAAATAAATCAAGTTTGGCAGACTATCAGGTGTGAAAACTCCCTTATTTGCCAAAACATTCAGATGTCTGCTAGAAAGCTGGAAATTAAGCGGTTTATTCTTTTTCAGCATTCAGCATTGTCAAAACATGCATGCAATTCAACAAACAAAAATACTGAAAGTAATTTAAAATTTGAAAGTAATCCAGCATACATTCAGAATTAAATCTGATGAAAAAAATCTGTTGGTCTATGGGCAAGAGTTGTTCTCACAACCTGATAGGTTAGGAGAACTTTTGCATAGTATAACGGATAAATCCATCAAAATCATCACGAGAGACACACCACTACCGATATAGAATAAAATTAGCAGTGTGACTGGGAGAACTAGTGATACATAGCAAACATTTGAACCCAAATGAGTCTGAGTGGGAGAGGAAGAGAGCAGATGGAAACTGAGGAGTGATGAGAGATTTTAAGAGGGTGGGATATGTGAAGAGACAATAGGACAGACGGTGACATGTAGAGTCATACAGTTTGGAGGAAGTCCCCTAATAAAAGCTTTCCTGTCTTGCTGAGAGTCCCTAGCCTCTGATGGCTTTTTACTGAGACCTATTTGACACCAATTAAACCCGCTTTGGATCTAAGTAAACCTTTCCCCTCAGGACACAGCTAAAGCGCAGACATGTGCGTGATGGATGGGTATGCAAGAGGACTTCCTATGCAGACATACAATGCACGGATGGACACAAGAGTATATGCAGACAGCCACCAGCAAGCAGACACACAGTGCCTCAATTAATACCAAAATAACTGGAAAAATGTCTTGTTCAGATGAGATAAGGTTCTAAAGTCAAGAAAATGTTTCTTGTCTTTAAGCGATCCAAAAACATTAACATGTACGTTAATGATAAGAAAAATAATAAACTATTGCAGATTGATGGCAAAAAATATTACAAACAGTATTAGCACCATTCAAATGAAATAAGAAAGAGAAAGTTGCTTTTGTGATATTGTGACATCCTGAACCACAGCCACCCACTAATAGCTAAAATCCAGAAATACTTCAGACCTCTTCTGAAAAAGTTTTAATAATTCAATCAACAAATATACCTTAATACGAGTTAATGAAGGAAGTGGAATCTGTCTTAGTACTACTGCAGAAGCTAACATCTGCTGTCTTCTGATTTTTGGAGTTCATCCTATCAGCAACAAGTATTATACATGTCACTCCTGGATTGCAAGTGATAGATTATTAATGAAGTTACTAAATTCTGTGTCTGACTATAAACAAGCATTATGTTTATTTAGTAAGAATTGATGAGCTTGCCAGTGCAGTGGTTTTGTCAAAAATCACATTTAACATTAATGCGGATTGTTTTCTCACTGAGTGACCATACTTAGATCAAAGGTCTTCTTATTTTTTTCTAAATTTTTCAGCGTGAGATAATGCCAGTTCAAAAACAGATTTATTTATTCAAAGCGTTTTTTGTTCTTAAGGGACAAATTAAATATAGATAGGTTTATTTTCCCCTTTAGGATGTGGAGTAATTTGCCCTATGCAATTCAACACTTGGATGCGCAGGAACCTGCTACTTTTGGACACAGTTATGCATTTTGTTCCTCTTTTCAAATTGATAAATATTCAAGAAGCCATATTGATCTGGAAAGGTGACTCCCTTAGATCATCCCATTTTTCTGTTTCTGTATTTATATTAAATAATCTACAGCTCTTGCAGCCTTTTTCACAATTACCAGGTGCATTTGTGAAATAGAAAATTGAAAACCTACTTAAGAGGTTTCCATTTTTGGAAACTGTTCAACAAATGTAAAATTGGACTAAAATCAATTAACGGAGAGAAAATGTCTCCCTTTCTCAAAGTTAAGAAATTGACTCTTTTGACTAGCCTGAAATCTTACATAAGACACTGACCTTTCAAAATTCTCAGTCTGTGTGGCCCATAAATTTCAGGAGGACCCAGGATGATGCAGCTCAGGATAAAGGATTGAGACAGAGGATTACCGAAAGGGAGTAGGCTGGGTGAATTCAGGGGTTAGACGAATTAGAAATTGGGCCCAAATCCTGGGCACAGCATGCCACGCTCCAGGCTCCATCCAGCCTTGCTTCAAAGAGCCTAAAATCTCTCCAGAGCCACTCAGACAAATTATAGTAATAAACAACAAGTAACCCTCCCACATACACACACACACACACACACACACACACACACACACACAAAACACACACACACATAGCAAACACGTCTCCCAGGGGGAAAACTAACAGGCTTGGAATCCCGTCGCCCTGGTGGCTCAACCTAACAAGGCTGCCCTGCTGCTGACTGCCTGTTTCCAACTTTGTTTGTTTGTTTACTCAAACACACCAGAGACAGCAGCAGAAGCAAGGAATGTTATCTTCACAGAGCTCTGGCTGAAAGAAGTTTGGGGGGGAAAAAAAAAAAAAAAAACAACTTCAATTACATGTGATTTTGTGGGGTAGGTGTATTTGATTACAAAAGATAAGCTGGACTGTGAGAGGGCAATAATGATCCACTGACCTACGGGAAAGCTGGGTGTGCTTTGTTTAATTTTCCTTTTACTGTAAATGTCTGCAAAACAGATGATTGGATTGCTGCTTTACAGAACCTGGAATTATAAACGAAAGAAAAAGGTGTGTCATTTTATTCTCTTGTATATTGTTGAAAAATATAAAGAAAAGCTTATGGCTACCATCTTTGTTGAGTGAGGTGTAGGTCTCAGCTTAATCTATTAGCGGCTAATTGCTGTAAGAGCTCTGTTGTGGAAATCCAAGATCCCTGTGCTTATGTCCAACTCACTGAAAAGACTTTTCAGAGAATACGGTTAACATGTTTTCTGCATGTTAAGATTCTCACGTTTTCTACCCAGAGTAGCTGCAAAACCTTAATTAAATCAAAAGAAATATAAAACCACCGGCTCATAGACAGCACAGGTAGACGTCTTTACCTGCCCTCCAAGGGCAGCCGCACTCACAAGGTGTGGAATTTGACAAGGCGATAATTCGCAGCTCTTTACTGTAGTTCACATGAAATTGTTAACAGAAAATCCCAGAAGACTCTGGGAGAAGGGTGGGAGATCTGTCACAACTCTCTTCTTTTATCTGGTTTAGCTAAGAGGAAGGATAGATAAACACTCTCTTGTGTCGTTCCTCCAAGGTCAATCCCTGTGTGAGTCTGAAGCCTCACCGAATATCTATGAGACAATTAGGTGACGGAGAAGTAAAGAACACAATGCATCACCAGAAAAAAACAGAGCAGATAGTCTAAAAGAAACAGAACCAAACATAAATGTTTAAGCTTAGGGGCTGAGTGGGTGTACTCCTCCCAGAACCTTTCTCTGGCTTATCAATCTTGGCGATATCAGACAGTGATGGGAGGAATGTCAACAGCACTCACCTCTAACCCTACGTGTGAAGGCACTACAGCGGAACTGTGACCCCCTGATTCTCCTCCCGACGACCTCCAGGCAGCCCCTCTCTAATGGAGATTTTATGGATGGTGTTTCACTTTATAGAGACTTTGGGCATGACTAGATGTCTCTGTGAGCCAGATGTGTTGCCTAGACAAAGGAGGTAAATTACTTAAGCACTACTTTTTTCAGGTACAAGCACTAAAATGTCAGTTGGATTTCACAGTCAATGGAAGGTGCTAAACAAATTTGATGCGTCTGCTGCAGAATCAACAGCGTGGTGGTCAAAATATTTCTAAAAATATGGATCCCAAAGATGTATTTGCAGATGTTCTGATAATGTTCCTTTGAAAGTCCTGCACTCAGTAATATGGCACGTTTTTAATTCGCAGATCTAGACCAGCTCTCCAACCAAACCGAGTATTCAAATAATGCAATTTTCAAATAATGATTCCATTGTTTTAAGAGAAAAAAGCCATTCAAACCAGACTGGCCCAATGTCGAAATGTAATTGTCCCCCTAAACCTAAAAATGGGTTGTGTCACCCTTGGTGAAAACAACTGTCATCAAGAGTGGACTTTGTCTAAGTCTAAGTCACACAGAGATGGACTAGCTGAAGCTTTGGATCACTTTTCGTTCTGCTTAACCCAAATATACTGTAGCTTAAGGTTACTGATGGTTGGATTATTTTCAAGAGCAGAATTGACAGATCCATCAATTATCTAACGAGCAATCCATGTTCTGAAGCAGCAAAGTAGTTTTTTTGTTTGTTTTTTTTTTTCCAAAAAAAAGTCTTGGGTGTCCTCCAGATGATTTTTGACAGATCTAAGGCCTTTGTGTTCATTTTGGTTAGCTGTAACTTTCAGGCCATTTTTGCCCACTCTCTCTTTGTTTTTGTTAAATCATGAACAATGACTGTTCTCAGTATCTTAACTGAGAAAAGTGGGGCCTATGGTGTCTTAGATGTTCTGGGTTCTTTAGTTACATAATCAAAGACTTGTTAATACCTTCTTTGTAAAGGGTAATGTACATTTTGGACCCAGAACTCACACTACGGCCCAGAAAAGATTATATTAATGACCAAACTTGGAATGGGCATGGACAAAAACTTCTTCTTTAGATCGGATTTCTGGACAGACTCTGTGATATGGACAGAGTTGGAACTCAACAAACCCAAATCCTCAGAGATGGAGTGGAAAACGTCCTTTTACCAGTGATTATTTCACTCACAGTACCGTATAGAACGGAACATTTTGCAACATACAAGCTGAGAACAATGACATCATGGAAAGCGGAAACTTGGTAGCAGGGTTGATCACACAGTCCAATCCGATGTTAAGGTTTGACCATGGGAAAGTGAGAGGTTACCTTGTCTGTAACCCACAGCTCAATGGTTGGGTGAAACAGTCCAGGTCAGCAACATGGCAGTCAGGGAACAGGCAGGGCAATGGTCAGAAGGCATAAAATAAGTCAGAAATTCAGATGTGGAATGCTCAAAGGGTGTGACAAGGATGACAAAAGTTGATCTTGCATTGAGTGAGTGAGGATCAGGAGTGTTTATAGGCAGCAGCATCCATGGGAGCAATCAGCAGCCAACAGGTTTGGGAGGGGCAGATCAGTGAAGCAGCATGAAACATGATAGGAATAATTTGTTGATTCTACAGGCCTAGCAGCAATTAAACCAAGGTGTGGATATGGAAATCTTGTTAAGCACAACTAAATAATAATTTTAAAAGGAGGTGATTACCTTTTACACATAGACTCAAGATGATTTTGCATTACTGAGTGTAATCATTGTTAAAAAAAATGCATTCAAAATATATCAAGACACAACCCTACAGAGAATACCTTTTTTATCATTTGAGAAAGCTAAACAGATAGCAAGGGTGAAATAGTGAAATGAATGATGGAGCAAGACAGACAGAGTTAGTAAGTAAAAAGAGAGAGAGAGAGAGGGAGAGAGAGAGTGCAAGAGAGAGAGAGGAGAGAGAGAGAGAGAGAGAGGGAGATAAAAGGACAAAAAGGAGGCAGAGAGGGAGAGAAGAGAGATCAAGTGTCAAGTCCACTGTGGTCCATTTTGCCCGGAGACAGCTGCAGCCACAACTGACAAATCCAGAGGGGCCCCTTCCTCTATAGGCACCGGGAAAGCACCGGGAATTATCCAGAGTCTCAGCTCTCCTCTCCTTAGGGAAGTGCTCTCTCTGTCTTTCTTTAGTCAGCAGGGAAGACGAGGAGTGTCACGTCCTGTCCCACATCCAGTGCCCCAGTGCCACCACCAAAGCTCCTGTTGTACTCTAACCCACCCCTAAGCACCATTACTATCCTGAAAGAGGATAGAGCTGGCAAACTTGGGGGGCAGACTCCTATCACACCTTTCCCCTTCTAGTTCCATATGTCTTTGTATAATGATTTGTATGTGTTTTAAAGGAATGTGGGGAGAAAGAGAGGTAGAGGGAAAGTGTGAACAGCTGTGACGAACTGTTATCCGGGGCATAGTATACCCACGCCATTAGGGCTCCATAACATCTGTACATAGCTGTGTTAAGTTGAATTTTTTAAACAAGCCAGTCACAGTTCAAAGAAGGCCACCGCTTGCTGGCAAATCCTGATACCCGCTGCGTCAGTAAAAGAAGCTGCATTTAGGGGAAATGAGAGCAGCTTACTGGTACAGAGAAGAAGAAAAAAACGTGGGACAGGTTGCGGGTATTAGCGCAAGAAAGGGGGGTACAAGGCAAAAATGTGTTGCTTGGAAAAAAGAGGGGGGGAGGGGATCAGTAGCTACAAGAGGGAGAAAGTTAGAAGAAGGTTTTGATGTTTGGGAAAGGAGTGCAGCAGGGGAGCACATTGTAATGTATCTATTGAAGTTCAGGCCTCTGTGTTTGATACAGTACATCTGCACCCCATTTCCCTCTTTTCCCCCAGCTGCACACTCTCACGTGTACAGGAACAATAAGACCCAGGACCATAAATTCCCTCACTCCCTCTCTCCCCTCGCATCCATCTCTCTTAGCATCCATGTTTTTTTCAGTATTTAGATCTTTTCCACAAGCTTTTCCCTTCTGTCTTTCACACCCCGAATAAGTCACTCCCCTTTTCTATCCTCTTCTGTTTTTGACATATTGCAACATTACTCAGACTGCTGACTTGGCTTTTGCTTCTTATTTCAGAGACTGTGCCATAAAAAGCTTGAATTAATTGATTTCCTCTTCGTAAGAGGGGTCATGTCTTCTGCTCTGGTTGCTGAAATCCTTTACTCCCCTCGTCTTCTCTTCCTTTGCCTCACACTCCTCCCGCTCCCCCATTACTCCCTAAGGACTATGAGTGCACCTCTTACCCTAATCCCTCCGCCTCCACCACCACTCTGGGATGCGAGAGAATGGAAGTATCAGTTGGCCCCCATCAGGTCCGCTGGGGTGTGGGTGCGCGGTAAATGAAATATGGTAGCTGTCGCATTAGGAAATCCATTGAAGTTAATGAGGGCCGGTGTTCTCTGCGGAACCACATCTGCTGCTGGTTAGGCGCCAACAGCCTCCTCTGCAGACACTACTATGGGGACTGGTCTGGGGCTCAAGAGGGCGTGGGGGGAGAGTGGGAGTAACATTGATGGGGAAACTGGACCTGGGGTATTGAGTGGTATTGGCCAGCAGTTGGCTAAGAGGAAACACTGAACGCTAATTTGTGATCATTGCTGGATGGGCATCGAGTAATGGATATCAAGATCAGTGTAGAAAAAAACACAAAAATTAGCTTATTCATCCCCTCATGGTATGGCAACATATGATACAGACATAGAAATTGATATTCGTTATGTATTATGCTATATTCATATTGCGAAATATGATTATAGCTTTAATATTTCACAATATTAATAATGAATTAGTTTTCCTCCACACATTTCATTTTACCTGCTTTTTTTGATTGATGTTCTCCTTGTTTGGCCTGTCAGTTGATTGCAATACCTTGTTAGGCTTAAGTTGTTCCATATTCATTCAATTTTTATCACAGATCAAACATTGATCTGTGAGATTTTCAAATCTTGGGGTATTGCTTGATAACTCTAGTCTGCTTTAAACTTCTCCACATCTTAATACCAAATCTGTCAGGGTCTATAGAAATACACTACATACTTTTCTGATTTTGATTTTATTTACAAAAAATTTGAATACTATGTTGACAAAAGTTGACCTTGTGAGTGCTTTTGAAAGGTCCTTTTATTTACATGCTACTCTGTTGCAAAAATACGTCTAGAAATAACAGCAGAAAAACAATTAAACTGTCCTGTATTATAAGCTGGTAATGAGCTGTGAAGTAGATCTTTGTAATTTGATACTGTGGGCTATTGTAGGGTAATGGTGCATGGGTTGAAGATGGCAGCTCCGATAGAGCAATCAAATTGTCTATGAGGCCTTACCATAAGTTTTAAACTTTATTGTAGGCTCCCAATTTATAACAACTGACCTACATACCCCTGGGTGTGTGGGCTAGGGAGTGATAATGATAGCTAAATAATAAAGACAAGACAAGTAAACTCAGTGTGACAGGGTTAAGCATTACGTAGACAGTAGTCAGAGTTTTGTCAAATAGTGTCAGATGTGGCGAGGTCAGAAGTTTAATGATAGCGTCCATGCGAGACACGGCGAATGGGTAGCATGTTGACACGCAGACAAACGGGCCAGAGCTGCCCTGAATGGCCCGTCACAGCTTTTTAAGACAAACTTTGAACGCTTTCAACTGATGGCTTTGGGCAGTTCAGATGAGGTCTTGGGCTTGTGTGGAATTTACTGGCTGCTGCAGAATTTGTTTTTATATCAAGACTGGGTCGCATTTGCTAATCAGTTTTTAAACTGCCTGAAGTACCAGATGGTGAAGAGTTTACTGCTTTGGAAAAGTTCAAAGAGTGTTTGGTAAGCTGTCAATCAGAGAGCTGTAAGCTGATGTTAGACTTTTTTTTTTGCTCAGTGCCCCAAAGATTTATTGGCATTCCTGGTAAACATGTGTAAAAAGCTTTAAATAAATACATCTTTTGGGGGGATTTTTTTGCTGTAGCATAACCTCCAACACAAAAGTAAACGCTGTAGTTTTCAAACAGCACCTTTTGGAGATTTTTTCACTTCCTCTTATAACAAATAGTAAATTCTAAATTCTTGTGGCAGAATTAATTTGAGTTCTTTTCTAGACTTGTAATCAGGACATGTGTTTCGCCATTTTTCATGAATCAAATTGGTCTGGTCATTTACCGATAACAACTGAGCTGAAAATATTTATTTTTAAAATGTTATTAAAGATAAATTTGTTTTAGTCAGAATGTATTCTATTAATCTTAAAAGCACAAAAAGGGCTTCATAATTGGGATCTTGGTTTAAATGTCAGCTCATGAATAAAAGTGGAGGAACGGTCTCTTAACCTCTGGTCAGATCACATAATAACCGTCCCATGGTTAGCGCTGAGCAGGAGGTCAGTTCATGCTCCAAGGTGTCAGACCATTTGTCAGCTACAGTCCAGTTCAGAGAGCACCTTTACGGAGTCATTTATCTTCACTGTGTATAGTAAGTGTCTTTCAGGCCATTTGTCTGTTACTCACATCTTCATTGTTCTGTTTTTAGCAAGAGTCCTAAGTAGGATTTCTTTGTGTCCGTTTCAGGTCATCAGGTGAATAAAGATGGTAACAAACGGGATATTTTCAGTCTATTCTAAGTTCAAACCAAACAAAAAATAGTTAAAACACAGTTTAACAATTTTGCCGCTAAATCATTTCTTCATAAAGAGACTTAAGCAACCAGAATGAAACCTGCAGAATCAGACATTAGAGTGTGTCAGCGTGAGGTTATTCCTACACTTATGGCATAGGAGAAATATGTTTATATAAGCACATTGAAATATCCAGGTCAAAACAGGTGTAGTTACTGGAAAACGTCAAACATCAAAACAGGATCACACAAATGGGCAAATCAATAACTCAGATAAAAGATTTTGTCATTTACCTCTCACTTCTCAACTGCACTGATTTGCTCATTACAATAAGCCCTAAAAACATGAACTGAAGTCTGCCGCAGTCAAACGATGAAATGATTATACTGAAAAGACTGTTGCATTGTAAATATTTCCACAGAGAAGAATTCAGAGTGTGTGAAAATCAAGTTGTTAAATATCTTCAACTGTTGGCTTACGTTTAAATAGACACAATGATTAACTTCCAAATACACTTTTGCAGCAAATACATTTACAGGGTTGAATTCTGAATGAATGTCAAAGATCTGTTACATGTTTATGTTGAGACATCACCTAAGGGGATCTACATCTGGAGTAAGATAACTCAGCAGCAGGGTTCTTGTTACCTCACAGGACCTCATATCAATTATTCAGTTGTTTGTCAACCTTTCTGGCCCCAGGCGTTCTAGATTAGAGTTCACTTGAGTTTCTTGTAAATTCTTTAGGTACTTCCTATAATCTAAAGGTAAACATTATAGTGAAGTTTTTTTCTCAGGCAGAAGTTTGTTTTTTTTTTTTTTTTTTTTTTTTAAGTAAATGGAAATGTTAAACGGCGTCTATATTTGAATTACATAATATAATGGATGTGGTAAATAACTAGATGACCCACAGCAGTGGGGTTTGGCTTGGAATCAAATGATTGTGCGCCTCAGCTCCATCCTTGAATATCAACAGCAATTTAGGGTAAATTGCCTTTCAGTTGCTGCTTGATACGAGGGAATAAATGAACAGAGGCAGTTAGATTGAAGTTAGCGATACCCGGCCCCGTAAAGGCCTGCTTTGACTGCATACTTGGCATTAGATCAAGGTGAATCTGGTATGTGTAAGGGAATGAGCTCAGAAAGTGTGTGCGTGAGTGTGTGTGCATTTGGAGCCCTCATTAGTAAACTCCAGTCTGCATCCACAGACTAAATAGACCACTCCTCCTCTCCCCTTCACTCTCTGCCTCTCAACCAAATGAGGTTAATAAAACTCAAGAGTTTACTACCATCACTAACACCATCCCTCCTCCCATGCATTCTCCTTCATCTTTCTCTCTGTACCTCCACCTCTATGCACTCCTGAGCCAACAGCCCTCGATACCCCCTTCAATTCCAAAGCTTCCCTCCTTCTTTCATCTCAGCTGAAATGCCTATTCCTCCTTTCCTCACCTCTTTTTTATTGTCATTGTTGCAAGGCGAAAGCTCAGGGATTTCCTCCCTTTTTTTTCCCAGGACAGAGGTGCAATTACAGCTCACAAGAGAGGAAGGCCAGCTGTAGAGGGGCTTCTGAACGACAGCTGAGGGAAGACAAAGCTGAGGGCGCCCTTCAGAGGCAAGAAAGCCACACTGCTAATATGCCCACCACAGATGTTCACCATTGCATCAAAACAAAGTCATGCCTTTTAAACCAATGGTCTTCTGAAAGTACACAGTAGGGTCATTATGTCCAAACAGGAGTAGGGCATATTATGATTAAGAATGTACTGTGTTGTGACCTGGATCGCATGTCCTGACTCTTAAAGCGCAACTGAACTGGCTTTGGTAGCAGCAAGCACTGAGATGTGTTATGTGCTACTGTGTTATGAGAAGAATGCATCAAACAGCCTTGGGCGATGTCACCTTGGACGGCATATGTACATGGAGATCCTGAAAGTCAAGAATGTGTATTAGGATGTGGAATAAATTCAGTATTCAGGCTGTGTCCTGTACTCTGGGTGGGATGGCAGAAATATCGTCACTACAGTTTGCAAGTAAGGTAGCCGTGTCCTGTCAATGCGTCAATGCATAATTCTAGCTAGATATTTTTGTCATTTTTCTGAACCAACATTGGCAAAGTTAATTTTAATGGTTTAGGTTACCAGTACAAACTTCCCTTTTTGGTATTATTGCACTCCTTGGACACCCATTTGTTTGTATTTCAACCAGCTAGCTCTTCATTTCAGGTGCAGTTACAATATCTGGTGGTAGCTGTATGTCTACCAATGTTGCCGGCAGTGAAACAGACCCTGACCATGCTTGTAACTGGTACAGTATTATTCAATATGAAAGCCTTGATTCTGTGGAATAGGTGTGAGCAATTTCCTTACAGCCTGTTGTTGCCATCATGAAAAAAAAGTGATTTATTGCAATTTTTTGAACAACTCCGATTGACATTCTTAAACTTCACAAACTGATAGCAAAACTGAGATTATTTTTGCAGCTTCAACTATTATTATCTTTTCTATTGCTTTTGTGAGAGCATTAATAAAAAAAATAACTGTTCAGCATTGCTGAATTCAATAACTATCAAATTGATTGGGTGTAGAAACGTGAGACTTTCAGCTGCTTCCATTTACTGATGCTGTGTTTTACAATTAATTGCTCACTGCTATGATATATTCTGGAGAACAATTGTCTCTCACCTGTGCGTATCAAAGTAGCAACGCTGTTCAGAATCTAAAGCAGAAATTTTGTATTTATTTATTTGTAAAAGGTCGTGTAGCTGTGGTGAATTACAGCTATACTGTTAGCTGTAACAGGTGTTCAAAGCCATCATTGTTTGAAAGTGTTTGTCTTTATCTTGTTCTCTGTTTACAATAATAATAATAATAATAATAATAATAATAATAATAATAATACAACTGTATTACCAAACTCAAAACTGCCAATATTTTTTATGTTAAACTGAAATAAAAGAAATGCTCAGGCTTTCATACTGTAGCAGTGACACACATTTCCAAGCAGCATGTTGAGTTTTATTTGTAAAGCCTCTATTTAGTCTACTGAATATGTGGTGAATGACTTCATTGCTCTCTGTCATTGCTGTGATAAAATGTTTTTATTTTTCTCTCTTGTCCGTGGGTGGCTCTGACCCTGCTGTAATTTGTGTTGGAAGTAGAAATGCAGGGGAATTGCAATGCATGTGTATAAATTTTAGCATGTCGTATTGTGTTTTATTTATTCCCTTAACCTTGCTTCAGTGTTTTATGTAGGGCATGTTGATGGTCAAAGTAACAAATCTCCAGATTTTCCCAGAGAGGACATCGCTCCTCCTCCTGGAAGGCCTGTTCTCCACACTACGCTAAGCCACCACAATTACAGCTTTCACAAAAAGGAGCTAAACCAGATGTGTTCCTTTTTCTATATAAAGGGACAAAAAAGTTGTTGTTGTAAATCCATAACATTAAGCTAAGGAACAAATAAGGAAATTTGCATACTAAACAGGACACTCATATGCAATTCAAACAAGAGATATTGAAACTGTTTAAGCAGTATAATGGCTAAGGACATTTCAATTTCTATATATTTATTTAAAAAAAAACAAAATAATGTCAAATAACTGAGTGCAAAGGTTGTTAATTGTGTCTGATGTAAGAGGAGCTGTTTGTTGCAAGTATTCTGAAAATCTAGTATATCTTTTTCAGCGGGTCTTTTAAAAACTTTCAACTGAATTGTATTGCTGCCACTGCTAAACAATCTGTTTAACTATTTAAATAAATAGTTTTTGTTGTTTTTTTTTTTGTTGTTTTTTTTTTATTGCAGAAGCAGAAGCTCTCATTAATAATGTTAGAAAATCCAAGCTTTGATTTAAATACATTTATTCAGACTTAATCAGTCACATCACAATTAGTGGCAACCCAAATGAAACCTATTAAAAAGTTGAAGTGCTTTTGTCATTTATGCTTATTGTTAGTTAATCAGGGTGTTTAAGAATTTAAGATGCAGAATTTCAAGAGTCAAAACTCGAACAGCTACATTCAGAAGAAACAGGCTTCATGTATGGGGTACCCACTCTGCACATCCTTCCCAGTGATGATAAATGTTGTACTTTCAAAGAAATAATGGTATCACTGGAATTTGCTGGTCAATTTAGTCTTTAATAATTTGGCAAAAGTTAAAGGTGACCGGGCATGGACTGGTTAGCGGGATTAAGGTATACTGAAGTTAAAAAAAGTTAACTTCTTGTGAGTGTGTTGGAGGGAATGTACTTGTTTCCAGCTGTGTGAACTATAAAGTAAGCCAGCTCCTCCCGCAGCTGAAAAAAAAAAAAAAAAAAAAAATTCTCATTTTTACATTTTTATTGAAGAGAGAAAAGTAGCTTTTTGGAAATATTTCTGATAGCGGTGCCACTTTTCTTAAGTTTTAAAACTACAGCTGAGAGAGGGATTTAGATAAAAGCTGGGTTATTCAATTTTTATGTTAAAGTTCAAGGTTGACACACAACGAGTCCAAGACAGTCTCATGCCTGCTTAGCACTACAAGTTGGTTCTCCTTTCAACTGCAAGAATTTCCTGGTTCCTCACTTAGGACCGCATCAGCGAAATAACTGCGGTGTGTGACTGCTCAGCTTCAGCAATCAGCTGCTTGCAATGTAATGTTTCCTAACAGCTGCTGCTCTGTCAGGTTGTCTGCGTGTCTCTAACAAAGGGAGAGTGATGGCAGCAGGAGCCCTAGCCAAGCTCGTGGGACAGTTGGACAGAGGAACAGACGGCAGCGTCGTTTCACTGGGAGCATATGGTGAAACTCAAGTGTGTAATCTGCCACGGACCACGGGTGGCCCTGGGCTGCACGTACACACAAGTGCACTCGCACACACAACGACGGGGTGTAATTTACCTGTGAGTGAGGGGGATTGAGGAGGGGGGTGTCTACGGGTGGCCCAGTATCCAGTTGCACTTGTCATACATGTAGACAGCTTGAACATAGTTCACACTAACACTGACAAGGACAGAGCGAGTGAAACTAATTTCCCCAGGCCGGGCAGGTAGAAGAGTAGGAAATCGCACGACGCTCCAAAGGACAAAGAAACAGAGGTAAAGACCAAACTTTCAGTCTGTGGGAGTTTCTTCACACACTGTATCACATCCTTTCCAATTCACCAAGCTGGCTCCTTTTCAAAGCCTGAGCTAACACCCCCCGAGAAAGAGAGAGACCGAAGAGAAAAGGTGAAGGCTTTGGAAGGGCAAGTGAAAAGGGAGGAAGACTGATTAGAAGAGTACATCCCTCCCAACATTCCTGTGTTGACCTTGAGAGTGGTGTGGCAATGGAGCTATCATCAGCCCACCATGCTTTACAGTGGGCCGCTATTGATGGGTGGGATTATTGTCACCACAAACCTGCATGCTCCACCCTGGTGCCACGGCAACCGTGAATGGAGCGTATCCAGTTTCGCTCGGGAATTGACAGACAGGTTGCCCCAGACATCTACAGTTGGCAAAGTTTGAGATGTCTGGTTGTGGTGAAAGGTGATTTGATAGCCTGTCTGCAAGTTAACGAATGTGTGTGTGTGTGTGTGTGTGTGTGTGTGTGTGTGTGTTTGATCTCGGTTCCCAGCCAAGGGGCTTTAACTTTACTCCAGGTGCACAGGAGTCAAACGGAGGGCACGGGAGGCTCGTGCAGATGAGACGATGGGCCTAGATCTCACACACACACACACACACAAGCACGCGCGCGGACACACAGAGTGGCAGGAAGTTTCCTTTGAGTAACCTTTTGGTTTAAACTGGTTTACCAGTCCAGTGGTGTTACTGTGGAATGCCTCTGAAGACTCTGTAATGTGCTTCAGGATAAACATTTCAGTTACTGCCTCCGCAAGAGAACATCAATCAGTACCAAACAGAAATACTGAGAGGGAGAAATGAGAAGGTGAAAGGGCCAGCTGGTTCAGTGGGTAAGGTAATGACAATGTGCAGGACAGCCACTTAAAAGCAGATGGAGTTGGCTTTCTTTGCTGCAGATTGATGATTGTGGGAGTAACTTAGCTGGACCCCTTGCATAACGAGACAACTTATTTAACAGGTAGAAAGATTCTTTAACAACCAAACTACTTACAAACATGCTCTGGGTTGCTGTTAAAGCAGCAAAACATAATCGCTCTCGGTTACTCCTCTGGATCTCCGCACAGCAGCTCTGTGTGGTCCATAATGAGCTCGGCAAACATCTGCTGCTCCTGTATTAGAGACCATTTTCTCCACGTCTCATCCTGTAATATGCAGAAATTAGAGTGCAGAGACTCATTCAGCCTGTTTATACACACACACACATTCACAGGGAGCAGACATAACATAAGGAGTCCAAGTGTTTTTATACAGCTCGACTGACGCTCTAACATACCATCTTAACACCACAATTTTCCATCCACAGTAGTAAAACACTACCGGGTGTCTTTGGTTGCGCTCCTTGAATTTTTCTTTTTAAACGCCGAGTCTATTTTAAACGACGGGCAAACTGAAATAAATGCGTATCTTTCTTTTTTTTTTTTTAATTTTAGGAAAATGCCCCTTTTACCATTTATTCAAATAATACATAATTGTTTATTTTTAGTTTGTAAGGTGTTTACCCTGTAAAAGCCAGTAAGACAGTTATGTAACCATTTATAGGAGCATTAATAAAAGTAGAACAGTGCCACCTTGTGACATTTTGGGAATTTGTGTTTCCCCCATCTCCTTTTTCTGAAATGGAAATGAATCTCTTGTCTCAACAAGCTCCAATAGAGGAAGGGAAGAGGAGATTTCAAATCAGTTATACAGGCACACTGCAATAAATAATAAGAAAAACATTTTTCAACATAGACATATTAGCCTAATTGAAAGTCTGTATATGTGCTGAACAACTGAGTAAATAAATATATATATATATATATATATATATATATACATATATATTTTGCCGCTTCAGACTCCTCTGTTCCAAACAGTTAAAAGTAAAAGTTTAATAGATGGGGGAAAAAGGAATAACACAGGAAAAACTATATAAAGACAATTAACTCAAATCCAACATTTCAACAGTTTAATATTTTTTAGGATGGTAACTTAATTTCTGTTAGGAAGGAGACAAGTTAGAGACCTGAAGGAACTCATACAGTAAAGTGAATACATACAAGACAATTTAATCCACTGACAAATATGAAAGGTCCATGTTGCTTCCTTTTGTATGTATTACACAGTGACCTTTAAGCCAACTGTCACACACTGAATGAATAATTTCATTCAATCTATTTTCCAGTTATTCCCTGTCGCTGGAAATGTTTGCTCCCATGGTTGCACTGAGGGGTTAAACGGGACTCCGGTCACTTGCTCATGTCCTCCTGCACTTCTTTGAGGATCTGTTCCTTCAGTTCGGTGGTGTCGTACTCCCGCAGCATGTCGTACTCCCTCCAAGGCTGCGCCCGTTTCTGGGCACCCGCCATCTGATTGGGCGTCATGCACAGATCGAAGCTGATGCCCTGGATGTTGAACTTGGGCCGTTCCCAGTGTTTGGACCACGGCTTTGGAAGCATTTTTACTTTGAGCTGGAGAACAGAAAGGGAGGGGGAAGAAAAGGCTTAATTGTTTTCATTTTTTAACTGTTTTTTTATTTTTATTTTCTATTCTTTCTCAACTGTTTTGTTTTACTGCAGGTGATGTATAAGAAATTTGACGCCAAAAAACCTACACAAAGTAGCTCTCTGTGAATTTTACTAATTTATTACAAGAGTTCCGAAGAGCCAAATAACTTAATGGAGGTACATTTGCATTACTCAAACAAAAACATAAAGACATTTATTAGTATAAACAATTATACACAGCATGTTTAAGCTAAAGCAGAAATGATTTGACAGACCAACCTAAACAGCCCACTCACCGAGTTAACAGGCACCTCTCCAGTAGGGGAGAAGGGCACAGGCTTCATTTCTGGGTCCACTGTGCTGTACTCAGGCAGAGCGTCTCTAAGGTACATAAGGTTATCGTCCAGTCTTTTCTCCAGCTTCAGGACTTCAATTTTCTGGATCCTAGGATTGTACATCTCGTAGCAGATCTCGACACCTTTGGAAACACACACATTTTGTCTGATGCTCACCAGCCTCCTTCCTTGTACCAGTAAGTAGCGACCGATTAATCGGCAAGACAATAAAATTGGCACATTTTCCCATCATTTCAAACTCAGCAGGAAAATCTTCTGGTCATTTCAGAAGGCCACTAAACAATTAAAGAATACAAATATCTGCACACTGATATGTGATGCCGACAAACTACTGAAATATTAGCAGGTTATTTGGGAGGCATGTCAGGAAAATGCTTTCCCCCCTGTCCCCCTACAATCACAAAATGCAACTATATGGAGTTTGCTAGACTCTCCTGTGACTTTAGCTAGAACAGTTGGATGATTCTGGCATGAGGAGGATAAATATGTGGAAAAGCAAATTGTGTCTGTGAATGTTGGTGAATCTGCCGTGCAGTGGGTGTGTTGAGCTAAAGTATAGGTTTACATTAAAAGAAATTCCAAAAAACCATTATGCTGGTTTCGGTGGATGACCGAACACAGTCATCTATAACTCTTCCCACATTTGAATAGAATCTGTTTCAGACTACGTCAAGGGTTTAAAGCTTTTAAAAATCCTTGCAGGGTTGGAGTGAATCTTAGATAACATCTTAAGCCAAACATGCTTCTTTATGCAGCATAACTAATCTTACCTTGATTATTAATGATGTTCCTTAAGACAAAAGTGGCACCCAGGCCGTTTCCACCCCTCTGGATGCAGATACCAACAAAGCGGTTTGTTTTCCCGCTAGCATTAGGATCAGCCATGGTCACTGCAAGAATGCTGCCTGAAAGACATGAAAATAATACTAACTTAATAAAGCTAATTAAATAATACATTTTTGCAATAATACTAATACCAACAACCAAGTGAGGACACATATCCGCTCACTTCTGTTAATATTTATTGTGATTGATTCTTTATTTTTAGAATTAATACTTGTTCCCAATCACTTTTTTTTTTTTTTATATAAAAAACGCTGAGATGAAATGCGGAAAAAAAGTTTTGTGTGTCTCAGCCAATTTCCAAGTCCCTCCGTTTTAATCACTTATAGCTGCAAACCTGAAATTCAGCACCAGGAAAAACAGCTTTGCTCTTTTATTATTATTATTATTATTATTATTATTATTATTATTATTATTTTTTTTTTTTTTTTTTTTTTTTTTTTTTTTTTTTTTTAATTCAACTTTTGTGTAAATGCAAAATAAATTATTCACATTATATT
>NW_015113876.1:0-7405 GCF_001443285.1 Poecilia latipinna | reverse complement strand
TTTTTTTTTTTTTTTTTTTTTTTTTTTTTTTTTTTTTTTTTTTTTTTTTTTTTTTTTTTTTTTTTTTTTTTTTTTTTTTTTGGTAATACAATTACGTGTAAATGCAGAGAAGATTATACCAAGTATTTAAGGAGTAGTGTCAGGAGTGATGTCCAGGTGAAACAACGTCAAATGTAATCCCAATCCACTTAAAACATTTAGTCCCTTACCAACATAGAATTCGGGAATGTTGAGCATTTTCCTCCTGCGAATCATGTCTTTCCTCTCCAAGAAAAACTTGAAAGGAACCGTCCTCTGCCTGGGAGGGACGAACTCTGGGCTCAGAAACCTGACAGAAAATAAAACAACCTGAACCAACGCAGTAGCAAATGATAAGGTAACATCTTAAGCTTTAACCAACGAGATTTTGTTGTTTACAATGTAAGAATAATCTTACTTTCTCAGAGAAGTCACCGTTTGTGTTTTATCTACTATGACAGGCTTGGAAGGAGGGACAAACTTAGGTGGTTCGCTGTCTGCCGCAGGGCGACACATGGATGTAGAAAACAACCCTGGAAATAAAAAGGAAACAAGTTCTCAAGATGAATTTCATTCTACGGCTAGCGAAGCTAACCTCGCTAACCTTAGCGACATCAGAACAAAATACAACTAAGAGAGTATTTATTTCAAGAGTAAGAGCGAGTTATATAACTTGAAATTGCAGACAATTTCAAGCTTCTTTAAGACACTTACGTTCATTCTGATGCTGCAATTTTCGACAAAAACGCAGCGACGTAGCAAATGTACCAAGTCCTGTAGTGCAAACCGCCATGTCTGACCTTCTGTTGTCACATTGTACGGAAGCCGTGAAGGCCAAACGTTCTAAACGCGATTTGGGGTGTAGTTCCGCAGTTTACTTCGCAAGATGGCGCAATTGTTCTATCATAAATCGGCTGCTCTCTGTTAACGTTTTCAAAAGGGAAAGTTGAGCAAAAGTGTTTTTTAATTGAAACTGAAACGTAAAAATTACGTAAAAGTTGATATTATTATGCCTTAGATGACAATCTTAAAGAATCAGTTGTAGGAGCTGGAAAAAATAATAAATACACAACAAAATCGTCAAATACAAGCTAAGTAATAAGCCAAATTTAATACCAAAATGCCATTATTGTGGAGTAAGTACTGGCATTAGTTCTTATCTTTAAGAAAGATTCTTAAATCTTTAAGAAAGATTCTTACACAGAATGACTATAAAAAAGTGTATGTTCATTGGTATTCAGTCTATGTAAGTCTGCACTTAATACAACCACCTTTTATTGCAGGTATATCTGCAAGTCTTAGGGAATATGTGTTTTAGCCCTTCTTTGCAAACATGTTGAGGCATAGTCATATTTGACTGAGGGTATCTGTGAGCAGCAGATTTTTGGTCTTGACAAAAACTCAATTTAGTGCGTACATATGCTTTGAACTGAACCATTGTCTTGCTTCAGAGTGGATCTTCACTCCAGCTTCAAGTTTTTGAAGTCTCTAACATTGTTATTTTATTTTACTTTTTTTCCTGAAATGCCTAATTTTAACTCCATTCCTATTCCCACCAATTCCCTGTTATAGGAAAACATCCTCTCAATATGATGCCACCACCTGATACGGTTAGGGACAGGGTGCCCTACTCTGTTTTGAACTTCTCTCCAGCCTCATCCTTAACTATATATTTTCAAAAAAAGAAAAACTATCTGCTCTTTCTAAGAAGTTAACAGAACAATTGTTAACTACTTCGTTGACTTCTCAACGAATGCATAGTTGCATAGGGATGAATATTTTAAAAAATCTATACATTTTATTTATTTCGTAAAATGCTGAAACCAATGTTTTTTTTTTCTTATACCTTCCTTTATTTTGCAGAACTTTAAGTTCTACCACATACATTCCAAAATAAAAAATAAAAAAATAAAAAAATACACAGCGTTGTTGTAATTTGACAAAACATGGAAAAAGAAAAATATGAAAATATTTTGCAAGACATTGTCAGTGAAGACAAAGCTTATGCAAAAAGCTTGCAGCATTTTCGAAGTGCAGTTTAATTCTGAATCGTGCAGCACAAATTGTAATTTCGAAACGGTGGTTTTGCCCTATGTGTTTCCCTCGGATCTTTGAGGGCATGCAGGGTGGCGCAGTTCCAGCAGGTGGAATGCCTCCTCCTTCAAAGCGCGGTTGGAAATAACACTCGGTGCACACACGGACTCCAAACCCAACCCTCGTCGATGCAAGAAGCACTGTGGTGGAGGGAGGATGATGGAAGTCTAGAAACATGGAATCGCACATCTCTTGAAACTGGAACTCGCTGCTGGTGGATTATTATCATTATTATTATTTTTTTATTATTATTATTATTCGGGGGGCGGGGGTGGAATTACAAACTTCGAGGTTTCAATGATGTTATTCTCAGACTGGACTATCTCAGCCGTCAATTTTGCGCTCCTGTTGGGAATAACGTGTCTGACCGTCATCTGCGATCTCACCAAGGGCTCTCCGGACTTTTCAGGTAACCATTTTGATTAAAAGTTTGAATCTTAAATAAAAAAAATAAAATCAAACAAACGCGCTATTTATATATACTTATGTATGTGTATATAAAAAACTATTCTGCGTATTGGTTCTCCGCGTTTTACCTTGCATTTTCAGTTAGAACTTACACTATTACAAGTAAATAATTGAATCTAACACAAAGCGCTTCTTGGGAAGCGCGTCTTTCAAAACAACGTTGAGGTGTAATTTCAGTCCAGCGTCGCATCACGACCCGCGTCTCTGGCGTGCTACAGCATGCGCTCTCAGATGTTTGTCTCGTAAACCTTCTGAGATATACAACTCGAACACACGGAAAGGGAATAAAGAGCCAGAGTGCGCTGAACCTTTGGCCTGCTTTAGATCACTTTCTGTTGAACGATTCGACATGAACAAGTTCTTCAAAACAACCGGGTATGAAGGGACTGTGAAGTAGTTTTACGCATGTTATTGGTGATGCAGCTCGGATGATTTGAATAATGTGGATATGTTAGATACTATTTACTGCAGATACATTGGGATTGACACACTGCTTCATGTTTTCTGGTACCACCTTGAAAGCTAATACATTGCAGTGCCTTGGACGTGCCTGTTACTTTGGTTAGGTAACAAGCTGGGATTTTTCATCTGCTAACGCAAATCCTTCATATTACTTAACTACAGTTAACTATTTACCCCCATGGAGATTTTTACTGTTTTTGCTTTGTTTGTCCTTCTTACATGATTCAGATCATCAAACTTTAGCTGTCAGAGAAAAAAAAAGATAACATGAGGAAATACAAAGTGCAATTTGTAAATGATTATTTTTATTTGTTAAAAAGCTATTCAAACCAATTTAGGACTGCGTGGAAATAATATTTAACCCCCTAGTTCATACGTGGTTGAGACCCGTTGGCAGCAAGGACTGCCATTAAGTGTTTTCAGTAAATGGATATAAGAATTTGACATTACTATAAAGGAAATTTTGTCTCTTTTTGCAGAGCTGTTTTAATTCAGACACAGTTGGGGGAGTTTTTAAGTGTGGATAGTGCTTTTAAGGCAATGCCACAACATGTTGATCTAATTTAAGGCAGGATTTTAACTAATCTATTTCAAATCCTTTGCATTTTTACATTTGGATCATTGTCCTGTCCTACATCCCAAGTACAGTTGAGACACTAAGTTTGCAGAGTTGTATGTTCAGGTAAGGAGAACACAACTTCTTTAAGGTTTTCTGGTAGAAATCAGAATTCATGGTCCCCTTCAGTTATGGTAAATTGTCCTGGACCAAACTAGAGCATCAGGGTAAAACCATAACAAAGCCATCACCAAAAACCAACTTGGTGATGTTTTTTGGGACTGTGTTATCAGTCCCAAAAACATTTTTGCAACAAGTCTTGGAGATTATCAAGATTTGAGACAATATTTTGCTCTTTTTGCCTTGGAATTCTTCCATGGATCCCATTTTTGTTCAGTATTTTTGTCATTGTTGAATAATGGACACTGAGGCAAGTGAGTCCTTCAGCAGTTTTAATGTCCCAGCTTCTTTTTCTTGGATGAGTTGTTGATGCTCTCATAGAGCAGTTTTGGATGTGGATAATCACAGTTATTTGTTGTAACATGGCCAGTAATTACTTTTTCTGGATGTGTCAGGGTGATGTAGACAGATTTATTTCCATTAATAAATGAAGTTGTGATTTGAAAACTGCCTTTTGAATTAAGTGAATCAAATTTGTTGAATGGCCTGAAGCGTCAAAAAAAAAAAAACACAAACAAAAGGAAGGGAACCCAAAGAAAGTCAGAACACTTTTATTTACGGTGCTGTAAAACAGGAAGGAGGGTTTGTCACAGTGTTAATTAGCCTCTACTGGGTCTAATGGTTGGAAACAGCAGAGTGACAACATAGTGAGAGTTGCTAAACAACAGATGTGTGAAATATACTCCCATGCGTACTGTTCTTAATGCTGTCTAATGAGCTGCTAAAGATCTCGGTCTAGGGATGTACCATACGTATGAGTGGGTGTTTTTTTTTGTTTGTTTGTTTGTTTGTCACAAATAGTACTGCTGAGTGGACTATAAGGTGGTTAACTCAGCAAAAGGCTAAAAGATTTTAGATTTCGTCTGATTGGTCCAAGCTAACACGTGATGGTGCAAATGTTCGGTGTTGCAGGAATTCGATGATGCTCTTTCAGAACACTTTACTCCTGTGAGAAACATATTCCAAATGCCTCAGATGAACTGGAGCCGTTTAATACCAAGTTACTATTCTGTGTCCTATGTGGTGGAAGATTGTACAGAGGTGCTGTTCAAACATTCAAAGATAAGTGAAACGAGGAAGAACCTGCCAGACAATGCCTCAGGGACAAAGAAGTCACATTCTTGACCAGCCGAAACTCCATGGAAACAAGAATAAGTTGTTTGGTTGACAGGTGTTGTTAACTCGCTGGCTGATAGAAAGCGGTTTGTGTAACCCTCTTTGGTGTCAGAAAACACTTTAAGCCTTCTTCTTTGTATCGAACTAAGGTGGCAAGACATGGTTGAAGTCAACCCAACATTGTTGTGCCGCTCATCTCACGCTGAATATTTTTGTGATAAAATGTTCTGAGTCAGAACAGCCGACTTGACTATGAAAGTGGTCAGGAATCACAGGGATTCAGTGTGTTTAACCTTTCAGATTAAGACACTCATTTTCTCCGTAACACTCTATCTCAACCTCAATAAGTTCCGCTACATGCCTCCTTTGGTTCTGCAATGCTGGCTTCATTTTGTGAATGCCTCTTCATTCATCACCAACGGGCCTGACAGATGATGAATGAACAGCAGAGGCAGTTTTCATACAGGGGGGGTTGTTTATGCAGCTTTATGCCAGTCTGTGACTCCAGATTAAGTCCCAGTAGAGGCAAACTCTGCATATTTTTTTTGTTTGGCTGGTCTACGTACCAGCCAAACAACTAGCTGGTACGTAGACAACATCAAATGCTTGTCTATATTTGTCGGTTTATCACACAGAGACTTTTCTCTTCTTCAATTACCATCCTGCTGGGGGGTCTGTGGTGGGAAGACGGAGCTTGGTCCTTTGTCACTTCAGTCATCTACAGTATATACGACTCGAATACGACGTTTAACCTCTGAGCTGAGGAGAAACAACCAGTGGGAATTAGTTGCAATTTTTCAAGCAGCGGAGGTTTATATTCTGCAACATATCGTTTGAAGTTGTCTGTGTGTGTGCTCGCATGTTGTATCAATGCTGCACTTTAATACATCGTCAGCATCTTTTAGCTCACTGCTTGAAAACTATAGTTTGTTGGTGGGTAATTTGCCCCTGCTTCTGCCCCGTCATCTTCGTCTATTACAGTATACAGCTGCCTACAGAGATAATTAGAGGTGCAGAGTGAGCTGTGCAGCACTTAAGAGTCTTTAGGCTTACAGTGGCAGCAGTTAATTAATACTCATCTGTGTGTTTTATTGATGCTTTGTTAATTAATTTATAGATGATTCATTTTGATTACTACACTCCTAATGACCTCCTATTACCAATACGACAAACAGTCGTCTTACGACTGACATAAATGTTTTAAATATCTTTCAGTACGAGGACCACGCGATGTGTTTATTTATGTATTTTTTTTCCTATCTGGATGCCAACATGAACTCAAGCACAGCAGATTATCAACATGTGGAAATGAAGGTAAACAAAAAGCGATGAAATGACCTCAGAAAGGCCTAACCATAACAAGAACAGACTTTTTAAGTGTGCGTTTTTTGTGTTTGTTTTTTTTTTTTTTTATTAGATTGAATCATTCTTAGTCCAAGCAAACAAAACTCTGCCACATGTGTTAAAAACCTTTCATTGTTGTTCGGTCTCACCAGGAAAACCACGTTGTCGCCGAAGGGTTACTGTGAGGCCACTTTCGTTCTGTTTTCACCGTCATAAAACCCCGTGGACAAACCCCTCTCTAATCCCAGTCAATAGGATGAGAGGCTGTCGAGGGGCCGTGGGGTCAACTGAGGTCAACCCATAGTAACTGTGAGAGTGTGTGTGGTTAGAGAGGAATTGCCATCCATCTTGCTTTTTGTTCCCTGCTGACGGCCCTTCTCACGTGTTCTTTCCCAGATTGCAGAGGTTGAGGGAAAGTCAAGACAATAGCAGTCATTAATTTATGTCAGTTTTGAGTTTATTTCTGTCATAACAACCTTTTAACTAGCAGAAGAAAATGGATTTCATGTTTTGTAACTCAGACTCCTTTTAATAAATCATATTTAAGATTTTTTTTCTGCCCTTTTGTCTCTTTTATATTTTGCCATTTTCAGGCATGATGGGGAGGACCCTAAACAAAATGGCCTAATATGCAGATTTTGTTTTCTTCTATAAATAATGCTCCATTGGAATCCATCTAGCTTACATTTATTTTCTGTTCAGTTCCCCTGCTAGCCTCCATCTATATCACTGAAACTTGACATTGTGCCAGGATGATAAGCAGCTGAAGCCTTTTTGTTGAGAGGAAACTATTTGCAGTGAGTGGAGAAAAGTCAAGCACGGTCAAGTACGATGCCATGGAAAAACTCCATGTGATGATACCGGGGCTCAATTTACAGCAATTACATGTTTGCACTTTACAATACTCAGCTATGGCTGCTGCTTTTACTAAATCTTTCTACATGTTTACTTTGTCCCGTCACTAAAAATAATTCCCGTGACTTTCTCCACAGATGATTTGCTTTTTGTCAGAAAGAGTGTTAGAAAGACAAAAAGTGATAGGCATTTAGAAAAAAGTGTGCAAATACTAACAATACTGCCACCAACATGAAAAACTATTAAAGCATTTTATCATCTTGTGTTGAACAGAAATGAAAAATGAGTGTACTTACAGCAATTTTTTTTTTT
>NW_015113875.1:187028-189560 GCF_001443285.1 Poecilia latipinna | reverse complement strand
AGCGTTCAACGTTGATTCAATGTTTCTGGCTGACATTGATTCAATGTTGTTTCAATCATTCTGTGCTATCTGGGGTTATACTCCATGTATCCAAAACTACCCTAGAGATTTTTATTGATGGTGTTTTACATTAATTGAGGAAGAAATAAAAATCTGAATAGTGAAAGTTTTAGTAAATCTTGAAAAGTGAGCATATATGACTTATTTACTGAAACCAAAACCCTCTTTGCCAAAGGCTCCACTTTGATGGTGTCGCGTTTTAAAATACAACCAGACTGACCTTTAGGCTCTGCTCTGGCGAGGAAAAGAAAACATAACGACTTGAAAATAAAAGTGTTGTTTAAACAGATTTTTTTGTTGTTGTTGAAAGAAACTCCCTAGAGAAGGAACATGGTGTCTTCCAGAAAGGGCATCGCGATAAATACCAATTAATGTCCTTCTAAAAACAGGACATTATGTTCAAACCATTTCTGGTTTTATTTATGTTAACACATTTTAGGGAGACGCTCGAAGCATAACTGTTTGCAGATCTGTCAGTATATTATCATTTTGCTTCATGGATTTGTGTTATTTAGCCCATTTTCTGGCTGTGCTGATGATTTTCAGTGAAAATGCACTCAACAAAATGAGCGAATTTATAATTAGTTATTCTGGAGTTTCTGTGTTTGCTTTTTATTGCAGGATATTTACCCAAACAACATTACACCCACTTCTCTTCTATTTTCAGTTCTTTCATTTAATTCTTAATCATATTTTTCTATCGCAATACTGCCTTACTTACCATGTTTTAAATTTTGCTTTTTATTCTAACATTTTACTTCAAACTGACTCAGTTTTTGTGAAGTCAAATCTTACAGTTTACTCACTTACAGTGTAATCCAGTAGTTTATTTTTTTTCTTTACTACAGAACGGGATCTTTTCTGTCAGATTTTATGTTTCTAGAATCCATTTAGTTTCTGGACGGACTGTGAGAGTCTGTCCACATGAAGCTAGTTTTTGCTAATTGGTTGTCGTAGATATATTGACAGTTCCAGTGTTCAATAGTAACTGCATTATCGCTGCCTGTAAATAGATTTGCAGCCTGCCCAATACAGAAGAAGAGCACAATAAAACACTAATGCATAACATAATGTATACGCTGTGCAAGAAGCAGGACAGAACAGCGCACGTTTGATTAGTCAGCATAGAAGAAAGTACAGCAGACCTGCAGGTTTCATCCTATTAAGCTTTACAATGGCAGTCGGCACAAAGGAGACTCAGTTGGTTTGTACTGCTGGTGCTTCATCCAAAATGTCCTGAAGGAAGAAGGTGGAAGAGGAGAACACATAATAGTTCACACTTTGGACCAGACTCCCAACTGAAGTCTTTAACAAAACTTCTGCGTCTGCTTTTGTTTGACTACGTCAGGAAATAAAACTTATTTAATGAAACTAATACGAGGAAAGTTAATAATCTCCTTGAGGACGCTTTAATCTTTGCAAACTAATCTGGAACTTCTTACTCTAAATAACAGCGCGACGATGAATTTAATATATTTTAAAGAATTCGCAGCAGCCATACTTTAAAAGAACTTACTACTATTACAATGGAGTATTAGGGCCATGCTAAGAAAATGAATAAAAAACCCCCCATAAAACTGAGAAAATGGTAATAAAATTGAAAGAATCACACCATGCAAGAATAAAGTTGTAGTATTACGAGAATTAAGTCAAAAGATTAGAATAAAGTCGTACGAGAAAGCTGTAACATTATAAGAATAAAGTCAAAATATTATGAGAATTGTCATAAAAGTGGTACGAGAATAAAGTTGTATGAAAATAGTCATATTATGAGAATAAAATCATTATAGTACAATAATAAAGTCCTAATACTACAACTTTATTTTGGTGTTTTTGTTGTTGCTCGTTTTATTTTGAAAAGCCGCCTTTTACATTTATTTCTTCCTACCTACCAGTACTTAAATTTGACTGTAGATTTTAAAACTGAGCCTAAAACTGTAAACTTCTAGTTTCAGCCAATGAACTTCCCTTACTTTCATTTTTTTTCCCCCACAAGTACAAACATCAACCAAGGCAGTAATTACAAATAGTTTTATCTTGACTGGAATGGGCCCAGTGATTTCTTTCTAAAAGTCCATGTGTGAGTCTGGAGGAGGAAGTTCAACTCTGATAATCTGTTTTCAAAGACAACAGAGTGAAAACCAAGTAATAAAAGAGGAGCTGCTGCTGCCCCCCTGTCTTCCTCCTTCTGCCCCCTTATCTGCCTCCTTCACTGTTGTTCTGACAGCATCATTAACCCTGTCTGAGTCCAACTGCTGGCATCGCTGCCAGAGGCCACGCACACACACACACATATACACACACACACATACATATACATACAGAGGCTTGATTAACTTGAAGCATACTGTTGAGTACAATGAGATAAATGTAGAAAACAAAATGTAAAAAGACCTCAAAACATCAGAAAGATGCTTATATGAAGGACGATAATACAACGAGAGTATTAAGTAGAGCAGTGTTTTTCAACCT
>NW_015113875.1:181204-182355 GCF_001443285.1 Poecilia latipinna | reverse complement strand
GAACAGTGATTGAAAAACACTGAAGTAGAGGATCGACCGTCGCTACACTGCAAAAACACAAAATCTAACCAAGTGTTGTTGGTCTAGTTTCTAGTACAAATATCTTAAATACTCTTGAAATAAGTCAAAACTTACTTACAGGTAACTTAAATTCCTTAATATTGATAAGATAATATGTTCATGGAACAAAAGATTTCAACTTATGCGACAAAATATTACTTTTTCATCAAGGAGTTACTGACTTAAAACAAGCTCATATTGTGCTGAAAAGCTGCTAAAGTTAGTTTTGTCTCATTTAAAGTGTATTTTAGATATCAGTACAGGAAACTAGGCCAACAACACTTGGTAAGATTTTGTGTTTTTGCAGTGTATACGTTTAAACAGGAGAAGTTAAGTAGTTGCGGTTTCTTTCTTTTTTTTTAAAACAATTTAAATAAACTGAATTTCACAGCATTGTTTCATAACTGGTATCGAACTGGGATGTGTGTAGCTGACTGGATTCATTTGTTTTTTTGCTTGTACAGCTTTCATGAGACCAAACAAAATGAAACAACTTTGGCCAACAGCTCAATTTCTGGGCAACAGAGGCGATATTTCACTATAACTTGTCCTGGATGATGCCACCAGCTGTTGGCAAGCACTGCTAATCCACCTCATTTGCTTTTGCTTCTCTTTAAATCTCAGTCTGGCCGTATGATCGATGAAATGAGATGTTTTCCTTTCTCTCTCTCTCTCTCTCTCTGATCCCAAAATATGATTTGTGGGTTGCGGTTCACTTACTATTCAGGTATTTGTGATGCTAATCAGCTCTTCCCAGTTGCAAAGACAACGGCTTGTTGCCATGGTTACGCATCATAGCAACTGTCCAATGAAAGAGCAAAAATCCAATAATTTGCATCTACAAAGCGGAGGGGTATGGAAAAGGACTCGGACCGATGGGGGGTAAAAAAATCTGACTATATTCTCAGAATTTGAACTTTTTTCTAGGAACTTAAACTTTTTTCTCAAAATTAAAATTTCTTTTCTCAGAAGTCCGACTTTTTCTCATAATTTGAACTTTTTTCTAGGAACTTAAACTTTTTTCTCAAAATTAAAATTTCTTTTCTCAGAAGTCCGACTTTTTCTCATAATTTGAACTTTTTTCTAGGAAC
>NW_015113875.1:160977-176980 GCF_001443285.1 Poecilia latipinna | reverse complement strand
CGGAACGCTGGGTTCAAACCGACGGGCACACTTTGGCAGGCCCCTCAAAATTTCTGCAGGAATTTTCTAGTTACTCCTTTACTGTTCTATTTGTCATAGAGATGAAAAGAACTAATTTCCAATTATCTCAAAAACAACAAAATCTGTAAGAGAAAAAATTATTTTTGGCTGCTTACAAAAACTCGCCTTTATCCGGATTCTTGATTAAATGTTACAACCATTAATGAGTGATGCATTTGGCTGCAGGGAAAACTCATTGTGACTAAATTATAGTCATACCTCTGCACCTGGTAAAAACATTTCCCAACTGTGACACTGAAGAAAGCAGAACATTTCTCTTGTAGCTTCTCTGTCTCTCCGCCTCAGGTTCGGTTTTTAAACGAGCGTCACTGCAGATGATGAACTCAAACTTTTGACTCTGCCTGCGTTCACACGGGGTCGAGCGCCGAGGTCAAGCACAGCCCGCTCTGCTCGGCTCAAGCCAGTGTGCTGATTTTACGTCAGGGTATGTGGGACGTAGCTGCTCAGTGGTGAAGGATGCTCTGGTGGAAGTGGGCGAATTATTGTACTGAATAATGATATTCTAGGTACTAACATTTTGATTCACTACTGCTCTTTCTGCAATACTTTTAAACTCTCTAGAGTGCCACTGTAGCTACATATACGCTCTCCAAAGTCCGTTTTTGCATTCCTTTCAACTCGAGAAGATATTTAAGCACAAGAGGCAACCGATTCCACTGGGTTTGCTTAAATAATTTTGTTGAATATCTGCAAACAAAAGCTGCAGCGCAGCGATTCAGCAGCCTCGGAGCGGTGGACAGTATTTCTTCCAGGCTGTGGGAAAAATGCAAAGAAAGCAAGAAGGAAGTGCACACAATGCAAGCTTTTCCACAGATATTTTCACACCAAAAGACTTGAATTGAAGCGACGGAGGCTAATCTAATCCATGCCGAATGGATTCATCAGAAGAGTTTACAATCCTGCTTTCTGCTGCTCCGTGTTGGTTAATGAAATCAGTCTGACTCTTTATCCCAGTATTGATCTGGAGGCACAGCACTTTGCTTTCAGCGACTGTTTGATTTGTTTTGCATCCTGATAAATCCCATGATTTATCTCTGGTTTCTTTACAAAATTAAAAGAAAGAATGACCAATTAAAACTAATGCAAAATGTTGCTTTTATTGCTCAAACCTGGTTTGATAATCGGTTTGCTTGCATTATTTTGACACTCCACTGACTGTTTTGACCTTTTACAAAAAAATCTTCCTACTGCATGAAAATTTGAACCAGAAATCTCACCAATGATTCTGAATTAGATTTAGGTCAGATCAGTGAATGGGCCAACAGGAATCTTTGAGGAAATCATCCCTGCAGCATGATGCCACCACTGTCGTGTTTCACCAAAGGAATAAAGCGTCTAGCTTTAGTCTTTCTCCAAGTGTTGCACTTTGCACATCGGTCAAAAAGTTACATTTTGGTCTTATCTGACTGTAGCATCTACTTCCACATGTTTGCTTTTTTCAATCAACAGCGTTTAGCAAGCTAATACTGGACTTGCTGTGAGTTTTCAATCTTAATTATGCATAATTTCTAGTAAAATATTATGAAATTAGTAGCGGTTTTGAAAAGACTGTGCAGGAGTAGTAATGCTTTTGTATATATTTCTGAACTCGTCAACCCAATATTATCAAGGAAAACAATCAAGCTGCATTTCCATTGACCATATAAATTGTGCAATTTAGAATTACAAGAATAAATTAGCTAAATGGAAATGAGCCAATTTTGATTGATAAAACGTTTTTGCGTTAGGAGGAAGTTGTTTTTTCAAAGTTAGTTTATTTTGCAAAACTGCCTTAGAAACACTTTTCTTCCACATCACACAAGTCACATGATCAACAACCGGATGTTACTACTGGCGGAAAAGACAAAGAAGACGACAGGAAGTACAGAGACCCAATAACTGTACTCAACTACTTCAACATATTTTTACTCAAATAAAAGTAGAAAGTAGACATCTGAGAAATTACTTAAGAGTAAAAATGTATTTGGTAAAAAGTTTTCTCAAGTACTGGGTAACTGATCAAATTATGACTCATTTACTATTTGGAAATTACATCATCAGATGGTCCAAAATATAAAGTTACATGGAAATGTTGGTATTTTAAGGACAAAATGAAAATAATTCATATAAGTAACAAAAAAAATAACAATTTCAGGCAAAAGAAAATGTTTCCAAATCAGTTTCTTTCAATAAAAAACTTTAGAAACTTCAGCAAAAACTGCAGGTGTGTGTCTGTATCTGGTGAATTTTTGGTCAAAACATGTTTGTTTTTCATTCACTGGGTAAAATTTCATCCAGCAATTTTACTAAAGTAAAAGTAGAAATACATCATAATAAAACTACTCAAGTAAAAAGTACAAACGTATTTCTGTGGGATTTTAATTGTGTTTCTTGTTTAATGAAAACACAGCAATTGTGAAGTTGGTTTTTGTTCAACATTAGCAGAATATTAAAGTTTTGCACACATTAGTAATGAAAACACCTTCCGAGGTGCAACTTAGCCAACCGGTGTTGGTTCTGAAGCTAGTGCTTTATAACACAGGTTAAGGTTTTTGTTCCAGCACAAAGAACCGAACCTCCAGGAAGAAAACAGCTTCATGACTTTCATTTTCCACATTTCAAGCTATAGAAAACATCCGGCTGTTTTACGAGAGTTTTGAGGGGACGTGGGCGTCGCCTTGTTGCTTAGGGGTCAGGTTCTGTTGCAGCTCCTGGGGTCGCTGGGTTCAGGTTGCGAACGCTGGTGTAAGTATTTCAGTGGTTATGATAATCTGGTCAAATGGTCAACTGTCTTAGGGTAATTTTGATGCACTGAATCCAAAAATCACTTTGGTTTTGCTCAATCAGGTCAACTTTCTGAGCTAAACTTCATATTTTGCACAATGAAGACTTAATTTTCAATTTCCATGTATTTACCCTTCAATTTACAGAAATCCAAGTTTGTATTAATGCACTCTGTTAGAAATTTTTTTTGGATGAGAAATATTAATAGAAATGAACTGATAATGTCATCAATTTAGTCAGATCAGATTTCTTTAAATCAAATTAGATGTAATTAGACCTGATTGGGAAAAATGGATGACATTTTTGGACTCAGTGGTAAAAATAGTCTTAATTCAGTTGAATAAACAGACAATTTCCAAAAAATAGATTTTTGAAACCCAGAATAGTAGTTTTTATTCTCGCCGTTTCTCTGCTGTCCATCCCCAGTTCACACCTGAACTTTTTCATTCATGCTGGTATTTAATGACGAGCGAACTTCACTGCGATGCATGAAATGAAGCGTCTGGCTGGCAGCCAAGCTCTGCCTGCTTTATGTCCCCGTTGAGAAAAGTTTGGTGCAGCACAGCTGCCGTGAAGCAGCGCGCAGGTCTGTGGCTGAGATGGATCTCATGCGCAGGGAATGTATTCTTGGAGATAAAAAAAAATATAAACTATAAACTGGACCTGTGGGAAAACAAATCTTGTTTGTGATGGCATGTGATGAAACTCTGTGGTTCATAATGTCTCGGGCACGGCAAGTTCCCACAGTCTGAAGGAGTTTTGACCAAACAGTCGTATAACATTCAGGTATTGAGACGAGTAAACGGCTCCACTCGTCCTGTAAAATGTTCATTTACTTATAGAAAAAACTGAATGGAGGGTGAACTGGGGAATACTGGGACATTAAATGAGTTTAAACTGCATTTAAAGGGCCTAAAATGAAATTTAAGCCTAATTAAAAGCTATAAACATGCGATGTTTGTACACAGAATCACAGAAATGTCAACTATTATTAAGTTTAATGTAGATGCATTTGCTAAATATCTGCCTATTGTGCTAACAGATGATTTTAAAAATAATTTATAAACATTAAATGTAACATGAGAGGAAAAGCATTTTTATATGTAGCCTCTGTTTAAACACTTTGTTTTTCAATTTAAATTATTCATTTAACACATTTCTTATATAATAATATATAATATATTTATTAGATAGAGTGATATATTTCAAGTGCTTCTTTAAATCTGTGTTATTTTAGCTTTCAAATAATAATATTATAATAACAATAATAATAATAATAATAATAAATACCGGTTTCTGGAACAGAATATTAAATTCAACCAATAAATGTGATTTGTTTTTTTAAACTAAAGACTCATATTTTTGAACAATATGTTCATGTTCTCTGCCTTTTATTCCCTCAATTCTCATTTTGCATGAATTACTGCATCAGTGCAGCGGGACATGGAGGCGATCACAAGAAATGTAACAGTTCTAGCCCATTTATTGAAAACATCTTTGTTGTAACTCCTGAATCGCTGCTGCTGTTGAACAGATTTTGCTTCAGTTTGTCCTTCCACTGAATTTTCCTGACAAAATTTTTGCAGTGATCTTCTGTGCGTTTTTGTTCTCTCCAGTCAGTCGTTTTCCACACTTTGTAGGATCAAAACATTGCCTTTCTCGACCATACTTTTTCCCTTCACTAAACTTTCCATGAATGTATTTTAATAAAGCACTTTGTAAAAAGTCTGACTCTTTAGTGGCTTGCTTTGCTTGAGGAGGATGTCAATGACAGTCATTATTTCTCTTTTAAAATCCTTTTTAATGTGCTATTTCTATTTTTTGAAAAAACTCTATTTTGTAAAATTTTTTCAGTAGTTTTAAGTGTTTGATTACAAACAGTTAAATCTTCGAATTTAATCACTGAGATACATTTTGGGTAGTCTCATTTTTGGGTGTGAACATTTAAAGTCAAGCTTGATAAAACTTCTCCTTAAATTAACTTTTCCAACATCAACTACCCCTTATTTTCCCCATGGGGCCGCCCTCTTTTAAAACGTCCTGGATGCGCCCCTGTCGTGTACTTAACATGTTCTCAAAGTTTTCTTCAGTCTCTCTGAGTAATGTATTCATGCGCATTCAGAGGAGAGAAACTGTTGTTTTAAGGATTTTGAAGCTCAGGTGCCGCTTTGCCTCCTCATCCTCGCCGCTGGGACACAGCCGGACTCCCTGATTGGCCAGTGCGCCGCGGTGATGTCACCGCCTGCCTCGCTGTCCCAGTCCGGTGAGGCATCAGGCGCAGATCCGCGCAGGAGCTCCAGATGGAGTTGACGCGCGATGGGATAAGAGCTGCGGGTCTTCTGATGAACTCGAACCGAGCGGGCTCAGAGTGCAGCTGCAGCCCGTCATGGGGGATGGCGGCGCGTCTTCGCCGGTGAACCTCCACAACGGCACCGGGAGCGAGGCGTCCGACCCGCCGGGCTCCGCTGCGGCCGCGTCCGAGCACTGGCTGGCCGGGATGAGCCTGGTGATGGGTCTGATCGTCCTGTCCATCGTGTTCGGGAACATCCTAGTGATCGTGGCTATAGCCAAGACCCAGCGGCTGCAGACACTCACCAACGTGTTCATCGTGTCGCTTGCGAGCGCGGACCTCATCATGGGGCTTCTGGTTGTGCCATTTGGCGCGGCGCTGGAGGTGCGCGGCTCCTGGATGTACGGCTCGTTCTTCTGCGAGTTCTGGATCTCCGTGGACGTGCTCTGCGTCACCGCCAGCATAGAGACTCTGTGCGTAATCGCCATCGACAGGTATGTGGCCATCACCTCACCTTTCCGCTACCAGAGCTTGTTAACCAAAGCCCGCGCCAGGGCGATGGTGTGCGTGGTGTGGGGCATCTCCGGGCTGGTCTCCTTCCTCCCCATCCTCATGCACTGGTCCCGCGACAGCGTGGACACCGCCTGCTACGATGACCCCCACTGCTGCGACTTTGTGACCAACAGGGCTTACGCCATCTCCTCATCCATCATTTCCTTCTACATTCCGCTCCTGGTCATGATTTTTGTTTACGCGCGGGTGTACAGGGAGGCCAAAAAGCAGCTGAGGAAGATCGACAAGTGCGAGGGCAGGTTCCACAACACCCTAACCGGACTGACCTCCAAGTGCAAGAAGAGGCCATCGAAGATCCTGGCGCTCAGAGAGCAGAAGGCGCTCAAGACTCTGGGCATCATCATGGGGACGTTCACCTTGTGCTGGCTGCCCTTCTTCATCGTCAACGTGGTGCGGGTGTTCTGCGCGGAGGTGGTGGACAAGAACCTGTTTGTGTTCCTGAACTGGTTAGGCTACGTGAACTCCGCCTTTAACCCGATCATTTACTGCCGGAGTCCGGACTTCAGGAAGGCCTTCAAGAGGCTGCTGTGCTGCCCGAGGCAGGCGGACCGCCGGCTGCACATCAGCTCCTGCGACCTGTCGCGGTGCTCCGGCGGCTTCGTGTCCGCTCTGGAGCCTGGTACGCTGGAGATGTGGTCGGACTGCGCCGCCCTGGACAACAGCGACAGCAGCCTGATGGGGACTGGGAAACTGCCTCACTCTGAGTCCCAGATGTGAAGGAAGATTTTGAAATTAACTTATTGTTATTGTTTAAAAGAAAAAAGAAGAAGAAGAAGAAAAAACTTTCAGCCTGTGTGAATAAAACTAAAACGCATCCAAATCGATCATCATTTTGGGACAGGTATGCGGAATTTTCTTTAAGGTAAAATGTAGAACAAAGTGACGAAGTTTGGAAAATCATCCAGAACCAAACACTATATATATATATATATATATATATATATATATATATATATATATATATATATATATATATATATATATATATATATATATATATCCAAATTTGCCAAAAAGAAGAAAGAGCAAAGTAGTTCGCTTTTGTCATTTTTTAAAATATTGGGGGGGGGGGTTTGTTTTGTTTTTTTTACTCTAAACGCAATGGATAAACTACCCGACTTATATCGGGAGAGCATTTTAAAATAATCACACCAGAGCCGGACCAAGGCAGTAGCGATCTAAGCTGCTGCTATACACTCCCAGGCCAGCAGGGGGCTCTCAACGTACTGCATTGAGAGCCCCCCTTGTAATTTACAATTGTAAATTACAATTGTAATTTACAATTACAATTGTAAATTGTAATTTCTTTACAATTTACAATTGTAAAGAAATTGTAAATTTCTTTACAGTTTATGTATTTATCATCTTTCATGATAAACATTTAAAGAATTTCAATTTGTTATTTGAAAGTGCATCATTTAGTCTACTTTTATATTTTTCTCAAAAGGTTTCTGAATTTTAAGTTGAAAAGAAGTAGAAAGGTTTTTTTAGATGTAAAACAAAACTTCTGAAAATTATTTTTAAGAGCGCACACAAAAAAAACTGCTTCACTGTGAGATGAATGAATGTAAATAAGAAAAAAACTTTAAAATGGTTAATTTTTTATAATTGTTTTGATGATGGAGGTTGGGTGGAGCTTTCAGGTAACTTGAAAACACAAACATAAAAAAATGATTATAGAAAATGTCTATAAACATTTAAGCGAGTTTTTTCGCCCCAATATAAAACATGATGTTTCAGTCAGAAAATCAAGTAAAAACAGATATTTTTCTGGTTATAAAATGTCTAAAAGTAAATTTTACCCAAAGAAACAACGTATCCACCAGCCTAATTTATTCATAAAAGTATTTTTTTAACCCTAATTTTTTTTTAATTAAGCAATCCCATTTTTATCAATGTTGGGTTTTAAAATCTACAATGATTTTTACAGTTAAAGCCAGCCAAAAGCATAAGTGCACCAAGCTCCTGGTCAGGACCCCAAACCATCCTAATCAACTCTCTTCAGTATGTTATGAACATACTTTTAACTGTCTCAGAGGATTTATGATATCATTTATTAAAGAAGTCATTAAAATGTTTCTATTAAGTAAAACATTTTTATGAAAAATGAGGATTTAAAAAGTTTTCCTGTTTTTTTAAACATTGCCACCAGGTAAAAATCCATCACTAAAGTGATTTATTCACAAAAACTATATATTTTGTTAAAATTAAATTTATTGGATAAACAGCCTCATTTTTATCTGTGGAGATGATTATTATGACGCAGGCTTTAAAACAATCCCCCATCATGATGCTTAAGCTCTGAAGCCAACATGCGGCAGAAATGAGCTAAGCTGCTGCTTGGGACTCCAAACCACCAGGGGGCGCCCCAAGCATACTAAACTACTAGAACATGGACATCAAAACTTCTTATTTGTCATCACATCTATTAAGAAAAGTTTTTAAACAAACTATACAAATTTTTCTAATGAATGTAGTTTTATTTTTTTAGGTTTATTTATTTTCTTTTAGTTATTTTGCTGTTTTTTCTGAGACAATAGGGAAACGTAATGAAACCGATTAAAAGATTAAGTAGCCGTAGGGGCTGCTAGGTTTAATCCAAGCTGGGCCTCAGACACGCTGGAGTTTATCTCTGTTGACACCAGGTATAAGCTGCGTTTGTGACGGCTTAGCGCCCCCTGCTAGCTAGCCTGATGGGCCTGAGAGAAATTTAATTCTTACATGACCTGTAACAATTCAACAAAAACACAAGTTGCACGAATAGAGAGTAAAACCTTCAAGGCTTAAAAATTCCTGTTGATTTCAACATTAATGCTGCAGCTGCAGCTGTATGTTGTGTATGTTGGGGGAAACTGCCAGTTTAATCTCAGTACATGTTAAGTATTTTTTTTTCATGCTTTCATTGTAGACCTGCAGCACTTTTTTCCTTTTATATGATATTTTTTTTATAAGTCACAATCTGAGGTCAGATCTCCAATAAATAAACATCATATCAGCCAGGATCAGTTCATCTTAAACGTTTAGATCCAACACTTTCCTATTGTATCCTACATATTCAAAAATATAAATAGACATTAATTAGACAGATTTTCAACCATAAAACGTTCACTGAGTTAACAAGAGTCAACATTAAAAGATAATTTAATTATTTTTGTTTGTGTCTGACCTTAGAAAGCATTTTTCTTTTGGTTAACAGATTAAGCATGTGTTTGACTTTAGAGAATAAACTGTGATTCAGGATTTTAATAAATTAAGATTTCAGATCTACTTACTCCCTTAGAACTAGAAATTAAGTAATTTTAAATTTAATTTCTCTGCCCGTATCTGCTTTAGTTTAGCAGTTTTTGTCTACCACTTGAAAAAGTCTCAACAGCAGAAAAACTCTTTAATAGCCTCAAAAAATAATTGATTTCACTATTTAGTTTGTTTCAATGGAGTATTTTTACACAATTCTATTTACTAAACAGATAATTTGAGTCAACTGATCATTTTTTCCAATCTTAACCAGAGATTTAATTAATCATTAACTCATTAATTTAATGTAAAACAACTTGTTTTTTTCTGTTAGGTTTATCGATATAGAATCGACAAAACAAACAAGAAACGAAACATTCAGTTATATATTCAGAAAACATCAGGCACACGCTAATAATCCTAATAAGAATTTAAAGCTTTCAGATTCAGTTAATTTGTACAAATGTTTCAATCAAAGAAAGACCAGCATTGAGTTATTAACTTTCCTGAGCAAGTATGTGGCGACAGTGGATGGTTTGTTACGTGAAAAAAAATTCAATTTTAAACTCAAAATTAAAAATGTCAAACATCACATACAAAAATGCAAAGAAGTAAGATAAAATATGGTTCGTGCCCTCTGGTGGCAGACTGGTTTAACTGGTGCCCCCCCCCCGGAAAAACTCAGCCCATGGCCTCATTCAGCTTTGGTCCGGCTCTGGAGCGCTGCGATTGAGAAACACAGCGCACACAGATTAAAACAAAAAAACAAAAACAAAACAAAACGCACATCCTTTCTTGTAATTTACTCCCCCAAATATTCTTATTTATTTTTTGTCTAAATTACTTGGATAAGCAGTCACCTCCATGTCTGTAGTGATGAGGATGATGATGGTTCTCAGATAATCCCACATCATGATGCTTACGGTACTGCTGCGATAAGCCGGTTGATATTTAAAAGCATTTGTCTTGTATAGCTCACAATGTGTTTTTACCTCACAGCCGTCGGCAAGTGCAATTTGTACTATGACAGGTACTTGTTTATATTAAACATCGTGTAAAATAAGACGTGTATTTATTCCGCCGTGTCTTTTAAAACGAGGAGAGTGTTTGCGGGGCGGACGCCTGTTGTACATACTGCAGCGTGAAGTGATGAAATGGTGATGAAGAGCCTCTCTCTTGCTGTCTGTCTCCGGCTTTCAGGGCTGTTGTGAGGTGGTGCTTTAACGTCTGTGAAAATAAAAGGAAGTTTCAAGATCAGTCAAGACGTATTTCTTGTGGATTCAATTGAATGAGATGTCTCCTCAAATTAATTAAATACTTGTGGAAATATTATCCAAACCGACCTGGTACATCTTGGAAATACTGACATTTAAAAAAAATAAACAACAGCAACAACAACACTGGCAGCTGTTTTAAAACAGTAATGGTGCGTTCACACCAAACACGTCGCTTCAAGTTCAACGCGTTTGCGCTTTAAAAGCGGACGCTTGACATTTTGCTCTACATCCAGCGTTTCGCGCATCAGGCGCGTCTGGTTTACATTCAAAGTCTATGTGAAGGCACGTCAGGTGCGTCAAACCACTCTATGCGTTGTTTCCGCTGCTCGCCTATTTGTCGGACACGTTGGGTGCATCCAACGCTCCAAACAATAGGCCCTCAACGAGCCTCCACATAAACTTTGAATGTAAACCGGACGCACAAAACGCGTTTGGTGTGAACGCACCCTAACTGGAAGGGTTGGAAAAGTCTCAAAATACAGCAATAAAGTTGCTAAATTGGCATCAACAATTGATCGGTGCACTGCTCGTTAGGTCTGTCACGATAACTAATGATAAATTGGCCCAGAACTTATTGTGATAAACGACAATATTGTTGTTTTCAGACAATTCTCGAGAAATATAATAGTAGTAATGAAAGAATAATACAAGAACACTTTCTCAAAGATCAATAAACGTTAAATTCTGATGAACATGTAAACACTGGAACTGGAAGTCATTTGAAATATCCAAATTAAATAAACGAAACAACAGAAACAACAAATAAAGTAAATTCTGATGTTTCTGTAAACGTTATTGTCTATCAAAAAAGGGGATAGATGGGACCAAAGCACCAGACTGAAGACCAGGTTTGGTAGAAAGAGAGAAAAAGGAGAAAAATTATAAATTAAGCAAATGAAAATTAATAGTTTTTTCAAGCGATTAATTGATATTTTGTGACAGGCCTACCGCTGGTTGCCACGTTCTGCTATCAAGATTGTGGCGGTAGCTGCGTTTCTATTGACTACATGATTGTGCAAATTGGAATGCTGAAAATAAATTTGCTGAATGGCAACGCATCAATTGCGTTTTTCAATAAAAAAGTTCTTGAGGCAGTTTTTTGGCTGCATCAAATTTGGTGTATTTGGCAAAATTGCTGTTTTTGCATCACAAAAGTCATGTGATCAACAACCGGCTGGAGGAAAAGACGACAGGAAGTGACAGGAGGATGATGACGCAGCATGTTTTTAAATGATATGGTTTTAATTTCTTATTTAACGGAAATACTGCAATTGTGAAATTGTGTTTTTCTGACATTAGCGGAATATCGACAAAGTTTTGCACAGGTTTGCAATGGAAATTTAATAATTAGAAGATGCCTATCCGAAAAAGTGCAGCATTTCATAAACGTCCCATTTTTGAGCCTAGACGCTGCAGAAACCAGGACCAAACCCGAAGTAGTGACATTTTTTCCCCCTGAGTCTTTAAATTTATTGTGGATGACAAGATTTGAACCATAATGAGGAATGTAAAAAATTTACACGGCCTTCTTTCAGACTACATTCTTATCAGTATGCAACACAGGTTTGTCTTTTTAGCTTCTCTTTGTGATGCAATCACGAGCTGAATCAGGTTTTGGAGATAAAAGAAAAACTCTATTTGAAATGTTGCCTGTTAGACACAGAGAGTATTTGCCTAACGTTTGTGCAGCTGATGTACAATCCGGTGTTTTCACTCTCACCTGAATCCTTCCTGACGCTAACCTCAGGGCAGCGTCTCCCCCAAGCCTCGCTCTAAAAGCCAATAGCAAATGTTTTAATAAACATCATGCCAGCTGGTGTTATGAAGTGGCTCTTACAGAAGAGATTTGCACTTCCCTCTGAGGAATATTAATAAACCCTTAAGCTGGGCACCTTTAAAATGCATTAGTGTGATGTGTTATGCTAATGTCGCCCTCCTAAAAGGAGAGAGCCGTACATCTTAATCAGGACCTAAAAAAAAATACTGAATGAAAGTGAGCTCAGCTGTTTTGGCTGCAGAACATTGTTTAGACATGATTTGCTGAGGTAATGAGTGCGAATGAGGCCGAGTGTTTTTTTGGGGGGAAAAACAACAACATGAGTGCAGAAACACCGATGGCCTCCTGCCAGAGACGTGCATTATCACTGACCATTGTTTGTTTGTTTGGCCGGGACTTTACATTTGGCGTCGAGCTCCCAGATGGAGAAGCTAATCAGCTGCTTTAAGAGTAATTGCTTCAAATTGCCTGTGTATCAGCAGACATTTTGGCTGCTCAAAGGGAAAGTAAACAGATTACCATCAACGTGACCTCACTCAGGGTGAGAAGCTGCACCTTGTTCGTTAAATCTTTGCAGGAAGGTTTAGGAAAATAGATGAAATGGTAAAATCCTGAAGGAGAGCTCGATTTGTAGCAGTGCGATGATGCCTTATTGGTAAATTACAAGCTTATCAGACATTCAAAACAGACTGTCCTGTCCAGGTAGAAGTTAAAAAAAATCAGTCCTTTTTAGATTAAGTTACCTACAAATCATTTATTTCACAAATAAAACAAACACTTTTGTTCCAAATTTCAATGTTACACAGTAAAGATTTGTTAAAACAGCAACCAGTGTTTGAATCCCGCGTGACAAAACAGTACAAGGACCCATTCTCAGCTATTTATCTCCCCAAAGTGTGTCTTTTATTTTTAAAATTGATTTATTTGAACTTTTTTCCAAGTTCCACCGTACCGAAATCCACAAACTCATTCTTGTTGAATGAACATGTTTTTTGTTGTGTTTTTTTAAATATATATATATATATTCTTATGTACAATTATACCCAGAGATGTAATTTCATATGTATTTGTGTCCCTGTGTATTTTTAACCAACCAATTGTCATAAATTTGGTTTTATTTAGACTCAGGTTTAAGTTAAACCATCATTTTTGATGAAACAGCCTCTAAAATCTGCCATATATTTGGTCCAGAACAAATAAATATTTGTGTTATGTCCATGTAAGACAAAGGTTTCCATTTTTGATGTATTAAATATATATTTGACATACTGAAACAAAACTGAACTGTTTGGACTTAACACTGATCCCTGTGGGACGCCACAAGTAATGTCTAAAAAGTTCACCATTTCCACAAGTTTCTGCTTATTCATATTTGAACTTTTCACCCATTTATACACCACATCTCTTCTACCAAACCCTCTGTAAATTCACACAAAATCAACAAATCGCCACACTGTTTTTGCACTAATAATTGAGAACTTATTGCAGATTTCTCTCAAAAATTGTCAAAAACTTTCTTACTTGTACTAAAAAACTGCCTAAACCTTAATTGATGTCAGATTATAGTCCATGATCTTTTCAGCGAGTAATAAAAAGTCACATAAGTGTCATAAATAAGCACAAATATTGCAAATAAATACCACAAACATTTTGATTTTTATTGCAAAAAAATACAAAAAGAATCAGAAAATCCTGGAGGAACTGAAAAGACGAGATCAATAATATTTAATTTTAAGAATTCATTGATATTTTTAACAGCTTGTGATCAGGTTTTACCAATACAATCTGGCACAACCGGCCCTTTAAGAGCATTCATGGTCTTGATTTGGACCAAAATGAAAATGAGTTTGACACTCATTGTCTTAGACGATATGTCAGGATTTATTGTGTCAAATGCTTCGTATATTTCTTATCGTCAATGTTTAGAGTTATTTCCCCTGTTAGATCGATTATCGCCAAGGAAGTGGATGTTTTATGAGCCTTTTCCACTGATTCAAACTTCTTGCTGAACAATGAAGTCATTAGAAGACCGACACATGGTGGCCTGTGCACCAAGGCTGAAGTGGGCGACGGCATTTAAATTTGTTGTAATCAATCAAAAAGATGCCAAAAGAAGCTCAGCAGCAGTGTGAACTGATTACACAGAACAGTTTTCATGTTGTTTACGCCAGTATTTGTCCTTCCATCTGAAAGCTGCAGCAGAAACGAACTAATCTGGTAAGTTCAGTGTTTCTTGGTCCAAATCCTGCTCTTTGGGTGCATTTTGTTTTTATACTGAACTGCTTGTAAACCCAACACATATTTGCTGACGTGTGGAAATTGAGTTTTCTTGCACTGCTTTTCTAATCTGCACTTTGGCTTCAACTGAATGAGTTTCTGTGGGGCTGATTAGATATTTAAGCTGCTGTAGTTATTAGAAAGTTTGTAATTTATCAGTAAGTGTAGAGTAAATGTCTTAATTTAGTGGACAGAACGGATTGCTGTCGAAGCAGTCGTCTGTCTGCTGTGTGACAAATGAGAAAATAACAGAAATTTGTAGCAATTCTTCCAAAATACTTTAATTATTGTTGTTCTTTTTAAAGAATAGTAAATTGACAGCACATATTTTTTTGGCAACATTAGCAAAACTGCAAAAAAAGTGAATCCTTTATTGAACTGACAGAATGATCCTTCTGTAACCGTTTGAAATTCAACAAGGTCACTTCAAAAGGTGCACCCACTTTCTGACCTAATGTCCTATTTTCAGGTGAAGTTTAAATGCTTAACTGATTCTCTCAATCTGTGGATGACATGAGAAATATTCAGAAATATTCAATAAAAATCTGACTTGAATGTTTTAAAAATTCTCTGGCAACAGTTTGGAAAGTTTTATCTGGATAAAACTCTTTCTCTCAGTTCAATCCAGCAAAATATTTGTTGCCAGCCACGTCCTACAGACTCCATCTGCACTTAAACTCATCCAGCACCAACTTTACCATAATTACAGTAAGTCTTGCTTCTGAATTTTCTCACTGAAGGTATTGAAAGCATATTTAAATATCTTTTTGGTAACAGATCTATCAGGAAACTGATTTAGAGAAACAACACATTAAGACGTTATGCAAATGTAATTTTCTTCAGAGGGGTTTAGTTGGAGCAAAGAGTTGCTGCAATTTGTCCAAACAATAAATGTCAGCACCTGAAGATAATTACTGCTGATTGCTAATCATCACAACCCTATCAGACCCCAACAGAGATGCTAAATTAAAATAAATATGCAAACATAAAGTGGACTATTTTACATAAGCAGAAACAAATGTTTTACTGTGAAAAAGATTTAAATTTCTGCTTAAAATCTCAGATTTTTACCTTTCTTTTACTTCTCCCTGACTCGTTTCAACGCGTATTGACTCGTAAATGTAATTTTTTTTTTGCCTCATTTCATACAGAGAGTGTCACAGTTTAGTGCCAAAACCAGGTGCTGCTCTTCATGGGTCCATCTGCTCAGGTTCCCGGGTGGAGTCGGTCCTCTGTGGCCTCCATCTGCCTGGATTTGGCTCACGTCGGCTCTCTGTGGCTCTCATGGAGCTCCGGTGAACACGGTCGGCCGCAGACGCTGTTTGAGTTGCGTAATGTAAACTGAATGACCTGCCAGCGTGTGAACCGAGATTCAGAGCAAAGCAAATGCCCACACAAATGCTTCGTCTGATTGAGATATATTTTCCATGAAATCTGGATACTACTGGGCTTAAAGATAAAATCTTTTTTTTTTTTTTTTTTTGCTTTATTTTCTAAAAATTAGATTACAATTTAAAAAAAAAAAGAATGATTATTTCAATCATTCCTTCTATGAATTGTACAATGGAGAAGGCCTTCTCACAATAATCAATAAATCAATTGATCACATGATAAATTAAAAGAAACTCAGTCATTTCCATTTGCTTGATTAATCTTTTTTTTTTTTTTTTTTTTTTTTTTTTTTTTTCCCAAAATCATATTTAAAAAAGTTTCTAGTTTGGTTTTTTTGTC
>NW_015113875.1:141410-157874 GCF_001443285.1 Poecilia latipinna | reverse complement strand
AAAAAAAAAAAAACACCTGAATTTTTATTTTTTTTATATACTTTTTTTTTTTTTTTTTTTTTTTTTTTTTTTTACCACAAACTGAATTATAAAAGTCTTCAGTTTGGTGTTTTGGTCTCAACTGTCCTTTTTTGAAAGATAATTTTGTTTACAGACACTTCATTATTCATTTTAGTTGTTGTTTCTGTTGTTCTCTTGATTTATCTTGGATATTCCAAATGTCCTCCAGTTCCAGTGTTTAAATGTTCATTAGAATTTAAAGTTTATTGATCTGTGTGAGATCAATAAACTTTGATCTCTCTGGCTGAGAATATGTTCTTGCCATTATTACTATTATATTACTTGAAAATCTTCTCAAAACAACAATGTTATCGTTTATAGCGATAAGTTCTGGGACAATTTATCGTCCAGCAAAATTTGTTATCGTGATAAGCCTACAACGGGGTATTAGGGCCAAGCTATGAGAAGTTTTGTTTTAGTTATAATACTAGTCAAAAAAAGATGCCATTTTACCAGAAGAAACGTCTTAAAATAAGTTGTTTCAATGATAAAAAAAACTTATGATCATGATCTCAGTTTTTATTTGAAATAGACACAATCATCCTGAGAACCACAAACTCATTGTGACTCAAAAGATGAATTTAAACACACATAGAGAGATTTCACAGAGTGTTCAAAGTCTCCTGATTCAGCCTGGAAGCTTTAAGGGTTTTTCACTTTAAAGATGATAAGATTCAGACCAGGGAGTCTGAGAATCCAGACCAAAAGTGATGAAAGAATTCCTTTGTTTAGGTAGAAAATTGTCTGGTTCCCCAACAGGACTCAAATACCTGGTTCCCAAGGGGAATTAGAAGAAGTATACTGCTAAAGAAGAAGGTTGGGTCACTGTTTTTTTGTTTTTTTCTTCTGGACGCAGCAAGATTGCAAACTTTCAAAATGTCAGCAGTTCTGCAGGGGCTCTGGACTTTCAGGTAAGTGTCTGATAAGAAGATGAATCTAAGATTATCTCAGATTATCGCAGGTTGTTGTGCTAAACATCACATTATTCTTGTAAGAAATAAAAATCTGCTGCTTGTACCTTCCTACTTATATGCTACTGTAGTCTTGCAATCTCTGCGTTTTAGACTTGCTGATGCTCGAAACACAGGCAGCATGACATATTGCCCGATAAACTTTTATCACAGTTGCTATTAATCACTGGTATAGAACAAGCAACAGCATTACTGAGAACTAATAAACACAGTAGTTATAGGTCTAAACGGTTGCAATAAAGAAAGAAAAAGAAGATGAAAATTTGAGTTATTTGGCCACAAAGAAAGAAGGAGGTTTTGAAAAGTCATGTTGAGGCTCTCCAACATGGCAGCCAAACACTAATAGTAATCGTATGGGTTAGGGACCACAGCATCCGGCTAAAAATAGCTCAAATACATGATACACCCTCTAATTTAATTGCCTTTATGACAATTTAAACACGTAATATGAATTAATATGCTTTAATTCAAACAATAGAAGCCGCCTTAGCAGTACAGGAGAAGTTAACGTCTGCCGCATTTCCGCTGTTGGGGATTCAGCCAATCAGCGCCAAGGAAAATGAATGGCTTTCCTGGATTGGCTGCTTTGAAAGAGCCAGCCAATAGCGTGCCAACTACCATTTTACTTTTTCAGATTCCAAGCATTTGTTTATAATATTTTTGATGTTCTCTACACATTGTAGATATTATGTACATATTGTATTGTAGATGGAAAAAAAGGAGTAAATTTCTGCCCAAAAACTTAAAATTTTTGAGATTAATCTCAGAAAAAAAACTAAAATTTTGAGTTAGAAATTGCTAAAACAAAAAAATTGAAAAAATTGTTAGAAACAAAACTCAGAAATGTTTAGATTAATCTAGAAAAAGTCTAAAAGAAAAAATATATTTATTTTGTGAATTTCAAAAGTTGATTATTTTCTACTTTTGAAACTCAGAAAATGTCAAGTTTTTTTTACTCCATTTTCTTTCTATGATGGCTCTAATAGGAACTTGTGCATCCTTTTATTTTGTAGAATTCTTTTTGACTGTATAAGTATTCAATCTAGAATAAACAATATAAAAGTATCCATCTAAAAGGGAACCATGATGACTAAATGCAAGCTTTCCCAGCAGCGTTTAAATTTCCACTGAAGTACAAAGATTATTCAGTGACTTTGTTTCTTTCCTCTTTGTTGAAAGCAAAATCAAATTCCCCCTTCTAATAAAAAAAAAACTTGATCCCTTTCATGTTTTAAACTCAGCAGGCGTCAACTCGGGGCTTTAACTTGTCAGTCCTCTGCAGAACAGACAGGAGACATTTTCCAGACGCACACAGCAAGCAGGGGACGTATAGTTTCAGCTTCAACTTGCTGAACTTGTCTTGTTCTATAAATTTGTTGACAAATTTCTCATGAAGCAAAGTTCTAAGAACATCAGAGCCATATGCTGTGGAACTGTCATACTCAGAAGCGATGAAAACCCGCAGCAGCTTCTTTGGATTAGTTTATTAATGTATCGCAGAGATATATTGGATGCAAGGTTATTATAGTTAACTAAATCTCTTAATCTAAGAAAATAAAAACTGAAATTGAGAAAACATTTTTTTTAACTGAAATAAATAAAAACGTAATTAATGGGGAAAAACTAACTGGAATTATATCGCGCTTTTGTAAAAATGAAAACATATTGAAAATATATATTTAATATCTTTCGTTTTGTGTTTATGAATCTATTTATTAGCCTATCGAACTCGTGAAATAGTTTATTTCTCCCATGCAAGCAGTTTACGTCAGCTGTCGGCAAATTACGACACTCCATAGTCCTTCTGGTGGCAAAATGGCGACAGCAAACGTTGGGAGAAAACACAAATGTCAGTTGGTTGTTCAACAATAATAATTACAATTTTTTAAATGTTATTATTCATTACTCAATCGATGTATATCTAATCTCAATACAATAGTTAGACATTGTTGAATTCTGCACCTAAAATTAAACAATGTATGAACAAACTAATACACTACACCGTAAATGCACAAAATCTTTTACCGAGTGTTTGTCGTAGTACACTTGAAATAAGAAAAGCAAACTTACAAATAACTTTTCAGCAAGTTATAGGAGCCTGTTTTAAGTAAACAATCCATAAATATTGATGGAAAAAGTAGTAGTTTCATTATAAATTCACTTGTAACAAGACATTTTTCCCATGTTATGATCGAAGTAATCGGCAAATGGAACCAGAAGTTTTTCATCAACTTTAAGAAGTTATTGACTTAAAACAGGCTCCTATATGTTGCTCAAATGTCACTTCTAAGTTAGTTTTGTCTTATTACAATGTTTTAAACACACTCTAAAAACTAACTAAATTAGACAAAAAGTCCTGAAATGAAACTAAACTCTAATGAAAAGCTACTTTAACCCTGGTGGGATGGACCAGATGGTCACATTAATATTCTCAATTAAAAAGGACCTATTTTTGACCGTGGAGTTACATAAGACAGAAGGTAAACTGGACTGTAATAACATTCATTATGAGGCTCCATTCAGCGGCCGGAGGCTGCAGGCTTCGGGTGAGTTTTTAATGGTGGACAGCAGTAAACTGAACAGACACGCAGGGACCGGACGAGGCTGTTATCTGCTCCTCAAAGAGCTGCTATCATGCTCGCAGCTTCGGCCCAAAGGACACGCTCGATGCTTTATGAATTCAAGGGTGGTCATCTAAGCTGATAGGGGGCCTTTCTCCGGGCTAAAAATAGCCCGGCGGTCGGTATCCACCGGCCTGAATTGGAGATTTGAACCCATTGCCCGCTACTGGCTGTGTGGAAAATGGTAAGATTCACCAAGACGTGACCAGAATCTATAAGGAAGCAAATTTCTCTTCCATTGAATGAAGTTTTTTTTTTTTTTTTTTTTTAGCAGGCAGGTGCTGTCAGTCGGTGCGGAGGCGGGTTTTTTTTTTTCTCCCTTAATGTCTGTAGATTCATCTGCGGGGAAAGAGGAATGAATGAAGCGCCAGTGGCGCTGGTGAATTTTGATGTGAGCAGACTGACGTGGTGTCTAGGTGTACTGTTCACCAAACTGCTCTGATGGCCGCTTTTTGGATGCAAAACAACAGACATAAAGACGATTTCAATCCCGGCTTGATGGAATTTGGATAAATTAACTTCTTTTTTTTTTTTTTTCATTTTAAGGCTTTCACGTTTTCAACCTCAGACTGATAAATGACACCATTTCGTCTTGGTCTTTTAAGGAATTCACTTTTGATGTACGATGTAGTCATAATGTGCCTTGCAAAACTTTTAATTCCCATCAAAATCTTAAAACCAAATCTGAAAAGTGTGGCGTGCATTTGTTTTTAAAACTAATTTTTTTGTGAAACAGTTCTCAGATTAAATGAGGATCTCTGAGGATAAATGTTCAAGTCTTGCAATAGATTCTCAACTGGACTTTGACTAGGCCATTCTAAAAAAATGTAGCTAACATCACTGCAGACCCCACACATCCTGGACACAAACTTCTTAGACTTTTACTTTCAGGTCAGCACTACAAAGAACCACTTGCAAAATTGATACCATACATATTTGCATTAATTCATAATATTTTGTGAAAAAAAGCATATATTCAGATTTAAGAGAAAAAAATCAATTTTATTTTTATAAATATTCATATTTTAAGTTTCTTTTTTGAGAGCAAAGCAGAACTGAAGTCAAATATCTTGTTCTTGCGCACAAACTTTGTGAATGAAGCTGATTCTGATTCTTTATCTATTAGGTGACCTCTAACTGGAATTGGATTCAACTTAAGGACAATATAAGGTAGTTTAGTGCTATTTTGTGTCGGTCTGCCACACAAAATCCTTCTAAAACGCATTCTATTTGTGGAAAAGTTAAAGGTATAAGTACTTTGACACTCTTGAAAACAATGACTGATTTGGTTTCATAAACATTTAGGAAAATTAAATGCACCAGTCATGTTTTAAAGCTGCAGTAAGACAATTAGGAAGCCCTTAAAGGTTAAAAATTCACCTTTGAGGTTTTTCTTTTTAAGTTGCAGAAGCGATTCTGCTTTCAATCATCTGCTCTAACTGACAGCGCAGTCATGTAGACGACCTCAAACACTGCTGACATCGCCGTTTTAGAAGATGGATGACTAAGAAATCAGTAGAGTGAAGAGGGTTGTTATATTTTAAACTTAATGTCATGAATGATAAAAACCAGAAACCAGAAGAGAAAAATTTACTCATTTTATTTTATTCCCTGGAAACAGTATGTACAAACATCCAGAATCATTTTTTTTTTCTTTAAAAACATCTCATCATTTTACAGGGCTTATCTACAAATGCATATATAATAATCACAGTTTAAATACTCCACAAAACAGGAATGGGGGAAATCATTGCAGAACAGCAAAAACAGACCTCTCATTTATTTCTTTTTTTTTTTTCCTTTTACAGATCGGCACATACTGAACACCATTTTCTTCATGAAACATAAGCCATTCATCCACACAAAGCTGCAACATGGCTTCGTTTCAAGGCTTTCAAGGAACGCAGCAAATCTGAGATCAGCGAATATCCAGCCTGATTTGAAGGGGAAGCAGGGGAACAATCTGAGAAAGCCTATTAGAAAACCTCAGAGAGTTGTGGGCTTAATTGGAATACCCTATGCCAGTCTGTTGCATAGGCAGCTCTTCAATTCTGCATCAAAAACAAACAGCAAGACTGGAGAAAAAAACAAAAACAAAAACTGAGCACCTTGAAGGAGAATTCATCTGTGAAGCAATCCTCCCACTTTGCACAAAACGAAGCCAAAATTTAAAGGCAAATTTTCCTTTTTGTCTTATTAGTATTGTTTTGTTTCAATATGAGATGAAATTGAAGCTTTCTGCTGCCTGCAGGTTTACAAATTGATCTTATTTGGTAAGGAAGGGAGATCGGATGCAATAAACGTGAAGTTCCATCAAATGCAGGGCAGTGGCTGCCGCAGCAGAGAGGCTTTAAGGTCTCTGTGACCTCGATAGCGAGACTTTCATCTTTATCTTTATTTACGTAGCGGTCCACTTTTGCATAGCCTCAGGGGAAATGGAGACAGGATCAGCCTGTAACCATTCATGTCCATTTAAAACAAGGAAAAAAAAAAAAAAGAGCAGGCATATCTTTTGTAGCAGCTGCAGCAAATTAGATCAGAGGAGGTGAGAGGAAACCAAGCATTGTGTAACAAGAGTTGCTCTTTAACCTCCATCTTGCAGGGCTTGAATGATCACCCTAATATTGTTTTCTTTTTACAGAGAGCTGCAGGCGTGTGCATGCTCATGGTGGCAGATAGACTCAGGAAGGAAAAAAACTGGCCTTAATGGTCCATCTAACAAGCCTGGGCAGCTAAAGCATGTACACCGAGTATTATCACAACAGCTGGAGAGGTTAAAGAAGGCACACATGCATAATTTAAATATTCAAAGGTCACAAACGAAGATAAAAACAATACACCACCAGTCACAAAAAACGGATTGGATTGCACTTTGTCCCTAGATATTTTTTTTGCTTTCCTGAGCTGCAGCTACAAACTTCCTGCTCTGCCTTTGATTCTTCTTCTACTCTCGATTTAATGTAATGGGACTACAAAAAGAGAAAGGGAGCGTACAAACATAAATATTTGTCTTTTTTCTCAGAAAAAAGAAGAAAAAGAAAGTCACATCCTACATGGAGTGCAAATACACTTTTTGTGCTCAACGTGTAAAACCAGGAATGGTTAAAATGTCACAAAACATTTACACTGACATGTTACTACAAATGTTGGGTTTAATCAAGACAGGTTTTTAGTGAGGATAAAGCAAAAAAAAAAAAAAAGTTTGGAGCACTAATCACTTCAAGATTAGAGACAGCCATCTTCATTTTAGATGAATCCCGATTAGCTTGTAAGAGAAGCTAAAGCTAACAGCTAGCTTCGGAGGGGACCATTAAAAAAGCGGACTTCTACCTTCTTAAAACAAACAATCTGACAAATATCGGACTGGTTCAAGAGACTTACATTCTCCCAGCTTTTAAAGCGTTAGTCATGTTTGTGTTCATTAGTTTTTTACGCGGAAACTGATAAAATATGTATAGAGGAAATGGAAGTTTGAGGCGGTGCGCCATAAATTACATTCCTGTGTGAAACGCGCACTGAGTGGAACCTGTCAAGTGTTTCCAGACGGGTTAACTGGCGGATGGAAAAAAGATACTTAATCATCTTACTTAAAAACTTTAATTTAGAAATGACATTAAATCAAACTTTATTGGGTTCAAGTTTCAATCTGCGTTGTAAGTGTATGAAGTTGGCTGGAGTGTTAGCACTCTTCCTAGCCACTGAAAGGCTAACTGGTGCGACGGAGTTACGACTTATAACCTTTTAGTTATAATTAGACTTACTTCAAAATTCCCAAACATTCCCTTAAGAACAAAAACTAAAAAATCACGAGGATAATAAAAACTACAACTCAGATGTAATGAAATAAAAAAAAAAATTATACATTTTAAAGGAAGAAGAAAAAAAAATACATTCATCGTGGGAGAATTTAAGACCAGCTGTACATTTCAACCTTTCATTTGACATTACGTTTCATCACAGGCTGATTCCAGCTTAATGCAGCTGAAGAGCAGGTGGTGTTATGCTGCCGGCTACAGGGGAACATTGCAAAGATGCTTCCTGAAATCTGCCACCTGCGCCACACAGATGAGAGGTTACGTTGCTCCACTGGCCACAAGTCCTGCACAGGGCGGGGGCAAAATAATAAAAATAAGAATAATAATAAAAAAATAAACAGAAGAAAATGCAGCAGTAGAATTGTGGTTCTCCTAAAGTAAAGGACTGATCTGCTTTTTGTTGTTTTGCTTCAGATGTTCAGCTGAGTCAGCAAAAATGTATTTGGCTTATTTGTAGACAGACTTCATGGGATGCTGGCAATGACCGCTTCAGTTTAGTTACCTTCAGGATTCCTACACGTCTTTGGAAAGAAATGCATATTCTTCCGGACTTCTTGGTTCTTTAGATTCATTTTCAAATTTAAAAATGTTAAGGTTAATATTTCATGGCAGACATTTCTGCCAAACCCATTAACAGGTTTTAATGGATGGAAGAAAGGACACAAGGAAGGAAGACAAGTGAAGAAGGATGCAAAGAAGGCGAGGGAAGAAAGAAAAAACACAAGGAAAGGAAGGATGGACCAAAAGGTATAATGAATGAAGGACACAGGGACCGGAACAAGAAACAACAAAAGGAAGGAGGGAAGAAAAAACAAAGGTGGGAAGGAAGTAAAGAAGGATGCAAAGAAGTGAGGGAAGAAAGAAAAACAATGGACAGGAAGGAGGGGAGGAAAGGAGTAATTAGGGAAGGACACGAAAGAAAAGGAATAAGGACAGAAGAAAGTAAGGGAAGAAGGAAGGACACAGGGAAGGAAGAAAGGAAAGATGAACGAAATAAGTAAATAAACAAGGAAGGGCACAGGGAAGGAAGTAAAGAAGGAAAGACATGGGGAAGGAAGAAAGGAAGTAAAGGAAGCAAGGAAAAAGTAAGGGAAGATAAGTGGAATGAAGGAAGGAAGGAAATGGAAGGAAGGAACAGGGAGAAGACAAAATATAGACAGAATTTTATGGCACAAAGAAGAAAGGACAGAGAAAAAAACCATTTAAAAACGGGCCAGGCAATGAAGTCTGAAAATAAATATTTTTCTTAAGCTCTTCTCTTTCCATATTAATCCACACCTGGAAAAATACTGAAACCAGATTTCACACTTTTTCTCCAAAATGGAAAGGAACCCTGCATTGTTTGACTGGCAATTAGCTTCCACGGAGGTTTAGCTAAACATTCACAACAACGCCGCGAGGAAGTTCAAGTCCAAAGAGTTCTCTTGGCAAAGCTTTGGGGAGGAAAATGTGGGCCAGAAGAAAAGTTCTCGTGTCAGGGTCTATAAATAGAGGTGGCACAATGTGCATGGAGTAGCAACGGTTCAAGTAAGCTCGGACATTTCCTCCAAATAGACAGAAACGGTTCAAGAGGTCCCACGTCTCACTGGCACTTGCGACGCCCCTTCATTCGTCGGGAGTAGAAGTAGTAGTTGGTCAAGTAGTTCATTTTCACTTCTTCCTGACCCCGTCTGCTGGATTCTTCTGCTGCTGCTTTATCAGTTTTTCAATCTCAGAGCCCAGAGTCTGCAGATTCTCCTGCACAAAAAGAACAAAAGAAAAGAAAGAAGAAAGGAAGTTGGTTAAAAACACAAATGTATAGAAAATGTTTTTCATGTTGACAACAGAAACTGTTTGTGGAACAACAACAATCAGACCTGGAAACTGAAAAGCTCCATAATTTATAGCAATAAAAGTGAAGTCTTGATTTGCCTTTTGTCAGGACATTCTTTTGTTTTTGTTTTGTTCTGTTATTGTTCTCCCGGTGAGTGTTTCATATCATTACTCCCCACTTTGTGCCAATCATCCTTCATTTGCTGAAAGGGGGAAAAAAAAAAAAAAACCTCTGCCAGAAGATACTCCTGCACATTATTACAATTACTGTTCACATTTGGGCTCTTGAGGCGGGAGCCTGGAAGTTTGACAACAGGAAGCTGATTGGCTGCGAAATGTGAAAATATTTATCAAAGCTGGAGCCCACATGCTTTTTAGAGAAGCTAAAGTTGTGACTGTGCATGCAGACGGGATGATGACATGCGCTGAAAGGGTGGCCGCGACGGGCTGACATTCTTCTGACCACAATCTCAGAATCGTGTCGCATTATAACCAGAAATATTTTCTTTTTAGTGGGATTTTCACAGGTATAGGCTAAATTTGTCATTAAATATCTCACTTCAAGCTACGTCACACTGCATGTAAAATGTCTGAACATTAATTTTCAAATCTTGCTAGAGATTCTTAACTAGATTTACGTCTGGACTTTGACTAGTCCACTTTAAGGCAGTTCACTTTTGCTTTTAAAAGCATTAAAAGCATGCTAGCTGTAGCGGTTTTGCTGGGTGTCCTGAGCATGCAATACGTGTGCAACATTTCCAAAATGAATGACACCGCTCAGTGTAAGGAATGTTGTTTTTAATGAGGCACTTTTAGCAATAGCTTTGCTTTTTTTGGTGTCATTTGTAAGGAAAGCTGTTTCATTTGGAATTAAATAAAATAAATAAATACTGTTAATAATGAATGAATACTCAAATAAATAAATAGACCAATGACGTAAAAACAGAATATTATTTTGTCGAAGAATCAAAAATAAAACTGACTTAAATAAAAGTCCATTTTATTTTGTAAGTAGCATTACAAAATAAGTGTCACAAAACACCATTGTGAAATAAATAATGAATAAATATTTAAATAAATAAATAAATAAATAAATAAATCTGTGATCAACAAAATAAGCTCTGTATTATATTTTTTTTAAATAATATTTTATTTTATTTCATTGGTCCATTTGTTTTACTTGATGGATTATTTATAAATTCTCACAGTTTTTACTTATTCAGTTATGAATGAAATGGCTCTCCATACATTTGTGCCACTGAAGAAAATTTATTAAACATAAAAATGAAACTTATTTGATAAAAACAATTTATACGGTTTCACAGTCGTTTCAGACAAAATTCACCTTTAATGGTTGAAAATTTGCTGCTGCTTTTTTACTTCTGAAGGCAACTAGTTGCTCTGGGTTTTATTTAAGGATTTCAGAGAACAAAGGAGGCTTAAATAAAAATGTACACCACATATTTTTAAAGTCTGATTTGTATAAAAATTATTCATACGATTTATAATGCACTACTACTTCATGTTAGTTTATCAAAATAAATTCATAATAAAAACTCAGAATATATAGAAATTTGTGGCTTTTATGGGATTAAATGTGAATGTGTGAATACTTTTGCAACTAACTGTAAGAATGAATGAGTAAAGCTCAAAAATTTAATAACTAAAAGGAAAGGTAAATAAACGAATGCAGTTAATTTGCCAACATCTACAAACTGAAGCCTTTCTTGTTGGTTTGAAGTGAGAATCAGGAGCAATTTAACAGGGACAAATTAACCAAAAGAAGCATTAATATCCTGCTTTAACAGCTGAAGCATCCTTCTGTCTTCTGGCTGATGTGACGGAGGGAGGACTGAACAGCTGCGCTTAATATTCTGGACAAAGACTAATCTTTAAAGAAGTGAAAGAGAAGGGGAAAAAAAAGCAATCCGGTTTTCAAAAGCCTTACAAAAAGCTGAGTACGGCTTCAAAACAACATTTGTGCATCTCTGCAAATTAGCTGAACTGCTGACGGAGAGGGATGACGCATCCTGTTGTCCGCTGAATTCCTGAATCTGACCCGCCGCCCCGAGAGGAACTCGTTTCTTCTTCGTCCATCTTTGGTTTTGACAGAAGCCGTTTTAGCCGCGATAAGCCGGGACCACTAATGGTTTCATCGATCTCTGACAGCATTCAGCCATTCACGCGTCGGCAAATTGTCTGCCAAGCTAACGCAGTGCTTCATTCAAACGGGCCTGTTTAAAGTGATTTTAAAAACAAAACATTTTGTTATTGTCTGGAGATTAAACAGTTCATTATGCGACGCAGATGTGATGTGATTTCTGTAGGAAACATAGGAGAAATTTTTTTAAGTTCTTCATGATCTGATCTGAGAGATCTCCATCGTTTCAGACATTTAAACAATAAATCATAATTTACAGCAGAAATTACAGCTGAAGATAGGAAAGAAGAAAGGACAGACAGAAGGGAAGATGGTATAAGGATAGAAAAGAAAGGTATAATGAAGAAAGTAAAGAATGTAGGGAAGGAAGGATGGAGATGAGGAAGGAAGGAAAAAAAGGAAGCAAAGGAGGGAAAAGGAGGATAGATGGATAAACAAAAGGATTGATGGATGAATGAATGAATGGCCAGATGGATAGAGGGATGAATGGAAAAAACAGAATACTAAACAAATTAATCGATGGAGTGATAGACAGAAGGATGGACAGATGGATGAACGGACGGAAGGAGGGAAACGACTTTCTGAGAACTGGTTCTGATTCAGACCTGAAAAACATTTAAACTATAAAATAGTTTTATTTCCAGGTTGGTGAATAAAAAGTAGCTGAAAATCGCCCATCAATAAACAATAATCGATATTCATACAGATGGCCAGTCAAGCAGAAGATCTTCAGCCCAAAGGGTTTAATCAAAGTTTTCTCTCACTAATTTCACTCAGATACTAGAAAAAAAGTAAATTTTTTTCAAAAAGTTACTCAAGTAAATGTAATGGAGTAAATGCAACTCTGGATATGATTTATTCCCATACTTAACTGATAACTATGTCTATAACTGATTCATCACGATTAATCGTTTCAGGCGTTGATGGCGTCAATAATGGTGGAACATGAAAGTGATGCAATAAATCCAAGGTTAGAAATAAATACGTTCACATCATCGGCCCTAAACCAGACCTTCATCCAGCTTCTTCCTCCTCTGAGCAGTGATGTGAGGCTCGCTTGGGGGGAATTTACCTTCAGAGTTATGTTCTTCAGCAGCGTGTCCTCCAGCACTGCCTGCAGCTTCCTGTTAATCTCCAGAGACAGGTCCAGGGTCAGGCCGCTGTCCGCCGGGTGGGAGGTGTAGAGCGACGCCATGATGCCTCCCCGCCGGATGAGGTGGGCCTTGTTAATATCCGAGGCCTCTGATGAGAGGGCCCCTGACTCCTCTCTTAGCACGTAGCTCTGGATAATCCTGTGGGCAGCAAGAAGAGGAGGAGGGAGGGAGGAAGCGATGAGTCAAACCTCTCTCTGATAAAAGAGACGAAACAAAGCGAGTGCGTGGTGTCGGCTTGGGGAGAAAATTGAGAAAAGCGAGCTTCAACAAAGCAATAAAGCATTTTGTAGCAGCAGAGGCTGGGGGAACGTTACGGGAATGGCTATTCCGGGAGGGATCGGTTATTGGACCCGTGCGTGCCGGAGCCATTCAGTCATAGTTACAAAGATTATTATTGTGCCTGTCGGTCGGAGGAGCAAAGGTAATGAAAATGGAAGAATTATAATAGACTGCAGTGTTCAATTAATCAACTGCATGTTTCGGTTTAGGGGCAGCGAGATAAATCTTCACGAACACGATGCGGTTTCACCGCAACAACAACAACACGGTTTGGGAGTTAAGCTAGCAGCTCCAAACTTCCCGTTTTATTTTCCCCAGAGAACAATAGCTGCGTTTCTATTAACTATAGAATCGCGCAGATTGGAATTACGACAAATTTATTTACTGGAAACACCGGGGGGAAAAAATCTAATGTTTTCCCAATGAGCTAGTTTTTCCAGCTGCGTCAAAACTATGAGTCATGTGATCAATCAATCAATAAATAAAGTGTATTCAATCAAGGGAGCTCATTGTGCTTTAGGCTACATAATAAGCACACAAAATTACCACTTTATAAAGAAAACACCAACAATCGGATGTTGCTACTGGCGAAAAAGACAAAGAGGGCGACAGGAAGTGGTAGGAGAAAGATGATTTTTAATGACTCATCACGTGAACAAACTTATTCACATGTGATTTTAATAGCGTTTTTTACTTAATGGAATTGCGCTTTTTTCGACATTTGTAGAATATTGATAAAGTTTTGCGCAGATTAGTTATGGAAACGCAGCTAGTGATAATTTGAAGATGGACTTACATGCAACCCAAAATGAAAAGGTATTCATACGTGTGAATTGACGTGAGCAATCTCGGACATAAAGATGGAAAAAAAAATGTTCTGTATTTAGGACTAAAACTGCAAAACTCCTTCCCATCTGCACCTCTCGGCTCAAAAAAGGAGGGAAAACAGGAGAGGAGTTCATCACAGAGTCCAACAGAAAAGGTCAACAATCTCCTGCTCTTCAGACGGTTCAACAATCAATATTTTAAAATCCACTCGACCCAGCACGACGGCTTTCAGACATGAAAGACTGGAAACAACCAGTCCCCACCACTGGTGCAGTTCTAACTCCAGTTCTGGACGTTTCAAAGGTGAGGAGGAGCCCAGAAAGAACCTTTGCTGAAGAGACTAAGACGATTTTTATACAAGACAGACAAGTTTCAGTCAGGTAATATTGGGACTCATGTGATGCACCAAAACAAAGTAGTGAATAATTGTGAAAATATTAAACTGATTGATTTTTATACATTTTTCTGTTTTGGTTAATTTAATTTTTTTAATTAGGTTTAATTTAATCCCCCCCCCATTTAATCTATGTTCATTTTGAATTCAGGTCAATTCATTTAAGAAATGGTTGAATTTTTTTTTTTTTAAGATATTAGGATATTTTCTGTCATTTAAATTTATGTAAGAGAAAAAGTGGAAATACAATTTTAGATACAAAAAAAAATTGGAAATGTAATTTTAAGCCATATCACCAAGCTGTAGATCTGATTAGCTTGGTTTGTTTCTGAAGGAGAGAGACCAAAGATTTCACTCTTTATATATGTGAAGCTGTTGGAGATAAAACCAATAAAGGTATAGAGGAGTGAATTTTTAGATTAAAAAGAAACAAAAATATTCAACCCCAATTGTTTTCCTTCCTTTTCACAAGTTTATCCAACTTTGTGCTGGTCACATAAAGTCCACCAGAAATACAATGAAGTTTGCGATTAAAATGTGACAACAAGAGCAGAGGTTTTAATATCTTTGCGTTGATACTAAAAGATAAAGCATCTCCACTCGAGAAAAGCAGTCAACAAAAACATCTTCATTTGCAGTTCAGGGACCAAAAACTCTCTCATAGGTATATTCTGATCTGCCTGGAGGCAGGGAAACATCCCCTAAGGGGAACGAGCTCTGCTTGGTTTGCACACATCTGGTCGTAGCCGGAGGTAGCAGACAAAAACAAAATAAACACCCAAACAAGGTTATTTAGATGAACTGGATTGGTGTCCTGACAGTTTCACCAGCCTCATCTCCAAACATGTTGAAGACGATCTTAGCTGAGCTGCTGCATGACAGATATCACAAACCAGGCAGGGGGAGGGATGTTTGTAGATTTCAAAAGTGCAACATGTAAAAACAAAACTCGCTGCTACGATAATTAGTTTGCAGAGCTGTGATCAAAGCTGGAGAATCGGTGTATTTTCTGGTAGCGCAGCAGGGAAAGTCAACAAAAAGGGAGATGAAGCAGAGGAGGGTCAAACTAATACAAAACAATCACAACAGGAGCAACTACGACAGCTGCTATCGTCCATTACTGTTCATCTAAAAATGGAACTATAATAAAATCGTTACTCAAGAATACACAAACCATTTAATAATACGTCTGTGGTATCCCAAGGTTCTGGCTTGGGCCCGGTATTTTTAATTAATTAAAAATTTTTTTTGCTATGTTTTCACTCAATTGGACAGATCATTAATACATTTTGCATGCCAGGTAAATGACATTCAAAGGGTTGGAAAAAAGTCAGTGTGTGATCATTTCATACGAGAGTCGTCTGATCAGGCAACATTATGACTTTTACACTTAGCAGTTAAGCCAAACTTGCTATTTATCTTGTTGGCAAATCAGAAATAACTTGTTTGAAATGGTAATCATTTAAAAAAAAAATTAAGATACTTTGTGTCAAAACATTTATTTAAAAAAACCCACAGCCCTCCATCGCCTTTGGTTGGCCCAAAACTCTGCAGTAAAACTGAACCAACAGAAGAACTTACATAACTCCTGTTTATTTAAAATTAACTTTCAGTGCTCTCTGAGTGGTTAAGCTCTTTCCTATATCATGCAATTGTTAAAGCCACATCCTCAAACCAAAACCTATTCATAGTCGCCAAGGACCAGATATAAAACTGGAGGGGATTGCAATTTTCCACACAGTTGCTCAACTGTGAAACGGCCTTGCTTTGTCTTAGCATCGTCTTGGGAGTCTGGACTCATTTAATAAGCAGTGGAAGAGAGTAGTTCACTGTCTCTTTAAGCAGGTTTTAATTAAGGATGTTTTAATGTCTTTATGAAGCAGATGAGCTACATAAACATTACTGAAAACTGGCAAAAAATGTACTCCAACTAAGAGGCAAACCACTTTTTCCTCCTGAATAAAAGAAAAGAGATGTATTTCAGTGTCAAAATGTATGAATTTTACATTTATTGGCGATCCTGGAAAAGTTTTACACAAAAGCAGGATTTTATTATCCCATGCAAATAATGTGGAGGTCACAACAGGGATACGCATGCAGATGTCTAAATCTGACTCATTCTGACAAGAGGACGATTATATTTAACATGCAGCTCAAGCAGTTAGTCAGAGACTTCCTGCTACAGCATGCAGCCACGATCTGTGTGGTGAAAATAAAAAATTAAGTGGAGATTGATCAACACAAACCTGAAACCCTGCAGCTGAGAAGCGACTTAATGACTGAAGCACATACAGGTGGAGCTCAAGTCAGATTATCATCACAAAAAAGTTAATTTAAGCAACTGACATTACTTACAGCACTGCAAAAAC
>NW_015113875.1:126841-140358 GCF_001443285.1 Poecilia latipinna | reverse complement strand
ACCAAGCTGTAGATCTGATTAGCTTGGTTTGTTTCTGAAGGAGAGAGACCAAAGATTTCACTCTTTATATATGTGAAGCTGTTGGAGATAAAACCAATAAAGGTATAGAGGAGTGAATTTTTAGATTAAAAAGAAACAAAAATATTCAACCCCAATTGTTTTCCTTCCTTTTCACAAGTTTATCCAACTTTGTGCTGGTCACATAAAGTCCACCAGAAATACAATGAAGTTTGCGATTAAAATGTGACAACAAGAGCAGAGGTTTTAATATCTTTGCGTTGATACTAAAAGATAAAGCATCTCCACTCGAGAAAAGCAGTCAACAAAAACATCTTCATTTGCAGTTCAGGGACCAAAAACTCTCTCATAGGTATATTCTGATCTGCCTGGAGGCAGGGAAACATCCCCTAAGGGGAACGAGCTCTGCTTGGTTTGCACACATCTGGTCGTAGCCGGAGGTAGCAGACAAAAACAAAATAAACACCCAAACAAGGTTATTTAGATGAACTGGATTGGTGTCCTGACAGTTTCACCAGCCTCATCTCCAAACATGTTGAAGACGATCTTAGCTGAGCTGCTGCATGACAGATATCACAAACCAGGCAGGGGGAGGGATGTTTGTAGATTTCAAAAGTGCAACATGTAAAAACAAAACTCGCTGCTACGATAATTAGTTTGCAGAGCTGTGATCAAAGCTGGAGAATCGGTGTATTTTCTGGTAGCGCAGCAGGGAAAGTCAACAAAAAGGGAGATGAAGCAGAGGAGGGTCAAACTAATACAAAACAATCACAACAGGAGCAACTACGACAGCTGCTATCGTCCATTACTGTTCATCTAAAAATGGAACTATAATAAAATCGTTACTCAAGAATACACAAACCATTTAATAATACGTCTGTGGTATCCCAAGGTTCTGGCTTGGGCCCGGTATTTTTAATTAATTAAAAATTTTTTTTGCTATGTTTTCACTCAATTGGACAGATCATTAATACATTTTGCATGCCAGGTAAATGACATTCAAAGGGTTGGAAAAAAGTCAGTGTGTGATCATTTCATACGAGAGTCGTCTGATCAGGCAACATTATGACTTTTACACTTAGCAGTTAAGCCAAACTTGCTATTTATCTTGTTGGCAAATCAGAAATAACTTGTTTGAAATGGTAATCATTTAAAAAAAAAATTAAGATACTTTGTGTCAAAACATTTATTTAAAAAAACCCACAGCCCTCCATCGCCTTTGGTTGGCCCAAAACTCTGCAGTAAAACTGAACCAACAGAAGAACTTACATAACTCCTGTTTATTTAAAATTAACTTTCAGTGCTCTCTGAGTGGTTAAGCTCTTTCCTATATCATGCAATTGTTAAAGCCACATCCTCAAACCAAAACCTATTCATAGTCGCCAAGGACCAGATATAAAACTGGAGGGGATTGCAATTTTCCACACAGTTGCTCAACTGTGAAACGGCCTTGCTTTGTCTTAGCATCGTCTTGGGAGTCTGGACTCATTTAATAAGCAGTGGAAGAGAGTAGTTCACTGTCTCTTTAAGCAGGTTTTAATTAAGGATGTTTTAATGTCTTTATGAAGCAGATGAGCTACATAAACATTACTGAAAACTGGCAAAAAATGTACTCCAACTAAGAGGCAAACCACTTTTTCCTCCTGAATAAAAGAAAAGAGATGTATTTCAGTGTCAAAATGTATGAATTTTACATTTATTGGCGATCCTGGAAAAGTTTTACACAAAAGCAGGATTTTATTATCCCATGCAAATAATGTGGAGGTCACAACAGGGATACGCATGCAGATGTCTAAATCTGACTCATTCTGACAAGAGGACGATTATATTTAACATGCAGCTCAAGCAGTTAGTCAGAGACTTCCTGCTACAGCATGCAGCCACGATCTGTGTGGTGAAAATAAAAAATTAAGTGGAGATTGATCAACACAAACCTGAAACCCTGCAGCTGAGAAGCGACTTAATGACTGAAGCACATACAGGTGGAGCTCAAGTCAGATTATCATCACAAAAAAGTTAATTTAAGCAACTGACATTACTTACAGCACTGCAAAAACAAAATCTTATCAAGTATTTTGGTCTAGTTTGTAGTGCAAATACTAGGCGTGCACCAATTAATGTGATTGGCCAGTTTTCTGGCAAGAAAGTTGCTGAACTCAAGATCGGCTGATAAGATCGACTTCACATGTAAAAATCAGCCGATCACTGATCTCCCAAAATTAAGGAAATTGGCACAAATAAATCAGTGCACGCCCAGCAAATACCTCAATACACTTGAAACAGATTTTTTTCGCTTATAACAAAACATTTTCCCCAAGTAATGAGTAAAAAAAAATATTTGCTAGTATTTTTTTCCTCCATATTAAGGAATTCTTTACTTAAAACAAGCTGAAAAGTTACTTGTAAGTTAATTTGGTTTCGGTATATTGAAACTAGACCAAAAGGTCAGATTTTGTGTTTTGCTGTGTGGAGTTTATTTAACTTCATTACAGAGTGAAGAGTTAATGAAAATGAAACTCCTTTTCTTTGCCAACAGAAAAGTACTTTGCACTCAGTACTTGGTTGGGGTTAATTTTGCATGAATTAGTGCATCAGTGCAATCGGCCTGAGGCTCTGCTGAGGCGCTAAGGAAGCCCAGGTTGCTTTAACGGTGACCTTTAGCTTCTCTGCATTGCTGCCTCTGCCGTCTCCAATAGATTCCCTGCAGCTGAGTTTGCAGGTCAATCAAACACAGCGTCATGGTCATTAATGCAGCTAGTTTTGGGATTGCGGGTGTGGAAAATGAAATCAGTGCCTCCTTATGAGACTTTTTATCAGAGGGAAGCTAACGTCTTTGTGCCTACAAACTCTTCCTCCCAACGATGCGACATTAAATTCCAGATGAAATGCAAAAATTGCTCATCTATAAAGGCATTTTTTCCTTCCACTCAACTTTCTAATTAAAATGCTTGGATGCAGAACTCTGAACAGCTGATGTCTACTTACAATAGAAACCAGATATTTATATAAACCAAATAAAAATACACACATTTATTTCCCTCACTGCGTCATGTGAAATCAGATTAAAGCTTTCTTGTTTTAGCTTAGTTAGAATGACCAAAATTTCTATTATTTGCTAAATGTCTTTTTATTCAGTGTATGTAAATGTCTTCTTAGAATATTCACAGCTTCTGTAAGCAATCACACCTCTTTCTTATGCAGTAGAGATTCATTTTTCTGACCTTTTCCTTCCTCTTTCAAAACTAGTCTTGTGTAATATTTTAAGTTTTCAGAGAAAAGACTATTTGGAGCCCTCAGCTGTACATCATAATAAAGCAATACAAGCTTGTAATTTTCACTCTTTTTGTAAGAATTATGCGTTTGTCACATTTCTTTACCGAATTAAATAAAAATTGCAGTTACATTTTAGTTAACTGAGACATATCTGTAAATCTATGGAGCAAAATAGAATAAAAAAACAAAAGTAGGTCGATGCAAAAAGCAGAAGAAGCCGCCACCATATACTTTCCCCATCCATCCACTTTCACACTCACAAATACACCTGCGCTAGCACAGACATGAAATGAAACTTACCTCTGACTAGGCTTTCAGAGGTCCATATATATGGACCCCAAATCCATCACGATAGTTTTTAATAAAACAAAAAAAAAGTGACATAAATTAAACATATGGCTACATGATTAGAGAAGCGGCATGCAGAGATCAGCAGGAGGATGACAGATGTGAGAGACGGCTTGGAAACATGCAAGATGGCAATTTCTCAAACATGTAGTTTCCTTTATTCTGTTAGAAAGCAGCAACACATGGACGCACATTGAGATGGTGGGAATGATTTAGCCCAGAAGATGCAAAGACGGAGAGATGGGGCAAAAAAACCAGAAGGAATCAAATAGTTATATTTTATCTGAAATTGATTGAGAGTAACACAGCCTTTAGCAATAAATGTAAAAGTTAAGTAACGCTTTGAAGTATCTGATGCTAATTTGTGCATTTCTGACATATGTGAAGTTACAGCTACTGATTTTTAGTTTGATGACAGGAAAAAAGAAACGCAACACATTGAGCTTTAACATCTGCTTCAAAATAATTAACAGTGACGAGAGGATAAAATGCCCTACAGATAAATGGGAACCCTGAACAGAAGGCATCCGCTTCCCAACATTATCCGATCGACTCCAGTCACCTGAACAGACTAATGGGGTCTGAGGATGTGCTTTTTTTTTTATGGCGGATTTGTGTGAGTTCATGTGGATGAAAACGTTTCTGAAACCGAACCCATTTTTTGCTTTTTTTTTTTTTTTACAGAGTGGTGGAGATTTTTATTTTCAAAAAGACCTGGCTACATGTGGACAAGGCCTTAGCATTTAGCATGGAGGTGAAAAAGTAACATTTTCCTTCAGATTATTGCTCTCCTGGTTCGTCCTGTCAGCTGAGCTGGGCGGCCATGTTGTAGGTGTGGTACGTTAACATATGCTGTCTTCATTTTCAGATGATAAATTCAACAGGATTGCGTGCGATTTTAAAATCCAGGACATGGTTATTACCCCAACCTTCAACTGTTGCACTTTATGTTGGTCTATTGCATGATATTCAAATAAAATGCACTTAAATTTGTGATTTATGTTTAATTTGCAAGAATCTGCAAATGTTTTTCCCGGATTATCTACCCAGATGGAAACTGTGTTTAAAGCGGTTTTTGTTAGGCATGTTATATGGTGATTATAAATTAAAAAATTACAAAATTCTGACTTTTTTCTCAGAAAATTAAAGTCAGAAAAAAGTCAGAATTCAGAGACAAAAAGTTTTTTGTCTGCAGTGGTCCTAATCTTGTTCCATAAGTAACAGCTACAAATCAGAGTAGAAGTGCTTACTTCTTTACTTTCCCCCCCAATTCTTAAGTAGATTTTGTTCTGACTGAACTTCATGCTTTGTAAAGAAAGCTAACATCCCATTTTGCAAATTTATATTTAGTGCACAAGCTGCAAAAAATAATGCAACGACAGAAAACAAAATTGTGCAGGAGATGCTGTAAACTAATAATGAGCTTCCTGACCCTAACTGCTTTTGATCCTTCTAGAGTCCTTGTGTCTTTATTCATCATCTTCCTCAGGCTTTACATTCAGACTTGTGAATGTTCACCAGGCTATCCTGGAGAGGATGGGGACAGAGAGGCAAAAAGGACAAATTCACATCCATACTCTGGGTGGTGTAACACCCCCCGGGCTTTGCTGAGATTCTGCAAGCTAAATTTAGCAGCGAACCGTGGGATTCGTCCTCAATTTTAACTCTTAAATGTAGGTTGAGCCTAATAGATTCAAGCGCAGAAAGGCAAGAAATCGGAGGTGAGGCACAGGAGACGACCCAAGACAATAACTGTATGCGAATGAGAGTCGTTTTCACATGAGGAAAATGTACATTCCTCATACGAGTCAATTTCCCCCGGATTATCTACCCAGATGGAAGAAAACTGCTGGAATGAGGAGCTGATGTTATCTCAGGAAGGGTTGTTAGTTTTGTTAAAGGCAGATCACAGAAATCGTCTCCACAGCATGATTCAAGGTTCCTGCAGCTAAAGCAGTCGCTGCAGGCTCTGAAACCCAAACCAGAGGTTTTCTGGCATGTTGTTTTCTGTTATTGTAGGCTACGATATCGCACACTTAACACACAGCTACACTGATCATTTCTGCAGGATTTATTTGTATATCTTAGGCAGAAAAAACTTTAGTTTTGAACAACTGGACCACGCCACTCACTTAGTCTTTTTCCGGATCTCTTCCACCAGCTGTTTAATGTGATCCTCCATGAACTCGATCTTTTCCTGCTTTCTCGCCAACGCCTTTTGCAGACGGACAATCCGGTCCACGAGGACGGCCTTGTCCACCTCTGGGAAGCTGTCCACCACCATAACGGAGGGACCGGACTGGCTTTCCGGCGACCGCTCCTCAACGCTGCTGCTCCCACCTTGGCGCGCGTTTAAGGAACCTGATTGAGAATCGGAGACACCAGTTGTTTTATGATGCAATATTCTGGCTTGGTTTTGCACCAACTTCATGCATTTTAGCAAAAAAAATAAATAAAGTTGCATTGTTTAGTGTAATTTTCAGCTGGAAAATTCGCACAAGTGTGCAAAAAAAAAAAAAAAAATTAGAAGAGCTCATGTTTCACAAAGTCAGTTGAAAATTTGATATATATATAAAACATTTTTTAAGAATTTATGTATTCCAATTTTGATGATTCTCACTTAAAAGCTACCTAAAATGTATTTACCTGAAAATTTTAACATAAGAGCAATAAAAAAGGATAATTAATGAGCCATAAGAAGCCACTGTTAAAGAAGGTGGCTGTACCCAAGCAACTGTAGGGAAAGTTGAGTGGAAGGAAAAACTATGGGAGAAACATGAAAGAACATGTGTAAATGCATCCTCCAGAGGATTGTAAAGCAAAGTTTACTCAGAATTTGGGAGGAGATTCAAAAGGCCTGGACTGCAGCTGAACTCAGGGCTTCAAAAGTCACTAAACCCAGAACTGTATTCAGAACTAAAACTGTTGCATTAATCTCCACGGTATCACTGTACATCAAAGAACAAAGTCTATGACGTGTTGACAAGTGGAAAACAGAACAAGCCAGACAAGCTGAGGGCTGCTATTAATAGTTATTTATTTATTTATTAGTAGAGCCACAGGCTGATCGACTCCATGCTACGCCGCATTGATGCAGTAATTTATGCAAATGGAGTCTGAGCACATACAGCTCAGAATATTTTTCTGTAAACTGACACGACACTGTCAGTTTTTCTGAAAATGTAGTTGTGAGCTGAAACAAAAGCTTAGTAAACATTTACATCTGAAATTAATGATCTTTTGTTATATTCTAATAAATTAAGATACAACCCAATGCCAATAAAGTGGGAATATTATATTTAACAGAAAGTAAGGAGTATGAAAGTTTTAGATTAAGAGTGTGACGTTAAATGTTAAATACTAACCAAATCTCAGAGCAGTACCTGAGGAACTGGAGCGACTGCCCATACTGCTGGCGTCCCGGTCGCAGCCGCCGTTCTCAACCTGGTCCAGCCTTTTACGGGCTGCAGGGAGAAAACAACGTCGAATCAGAACAAAACAAAACGGAGCTGCACAGAACTCAAACACTGAAACCCTGACACTTTTCTGCGTGTAAAAAATTTAAGCGACAGTTTCTCAATTTGTGCTAAATTCAGGAGCTGTTGTATCGAACCTTGCGTTAGTTGTTTGGTGAGGTCCTTGATGTTGGCAGCTTGTTTCCGTTTCTGGGTCACCAGCTCGTCCCTCAGCTCCTCCACTCTGGTCTTCAGCTGGGCCACCTCTGTCTGCAGCGCCGCCCGTTCCTCCTGCAGGCCCTGTACCTCCTGGCTCCTCTGCGCTTCTTCCTGCTTCAGCTGTCGCGACTGCAGATTTATAGGAACGCAGGTTATTATATAGTGGAAATACTTTGTGTGCAATGACGTTTTTAATCACTTTATCGAGTGTTTGGTTTGTGAAGATTTAATTTCTGGAGAATGTTGATTTTTTTTTTCCTATCAATGATCTCCTTGGGTTTCCATCTTCTTTAGCAAATGTGATTTAAAGTTTCTATTTGTTTCAACTTTGAACACAGGTCAGTTCTATGATGGAATATTAGAGACAGTTTAATATTTATTTATTTTTCTTTTTTCAACAAGAAAAAAGTCAATTTAGAAGAAAGTAGTAATTTTACGAGAACTCCCACATAAAAATTCAAAAAATTAAAATGAGTGTTGACCATTATACAGTTTTACAGATAATACTTAATATTCAAAAGAAATACTCAATCTTTTAACACATCAGCATCAACTTATTATTGCTAGCAGGACTTTGAAATGACTGAGTGTATTAAGGAGACAGATTTTCATAACCTAATACTAAAGCTTCATGAAAACAACTTTTTTTCATAATATTAAAAGAAAAAAATATGCAATTCTACTAGAAAAAATCCTCAAAATTACGACTATATACTAGTAGATAAAGATTCTCGTAGCCTGGGCTTGATAATCCATTGTTCATCTCACAGAAAGGATGACTGAAATAGAACCTCATTCTGTACTTTATAAAATGACAGAAAATATTTTCCTTCATTTGTTTTGTTACAGCTTTTTAAAGCAAAAAGAATAAAAAATTAAAACCAGAAATCGGATCTGGTAATGAAAAAAAAAAAGAAAATCTGATTTTTATTTTCAGCCTCATCGCCCAGCTCTCCTAGTAAGACATTATGTATGCGTTTGCTATATAAAAGCATCTCACTCCTCAGCCCCAGACTGAGTCTCGATGTGTCCCCTCCCAGCACCCTTACCTTGTCCTCCAGGAGCCTGCTGGTCTCCTCCTGCTTCGCTTGCAGCTCGGTGAAGCTGCTGCTGACCTGATCCAGCTGAGACTGCAGCGCGTTGCTCTCCGACTGCAGCTGGGCGTTCTTGCTGCTCAGCTTCTCGGTGAAGCCCAGCAGCTCGGCTTCACGCTCCCTGCTGCCTTGGACGTCGCGCTGGAGGTCAGCCATCTGACTGGTCAGGCTCTCCACTTCCTCCTGGAGAGAGGTGATCTCCTGTTTGTCCCTTCATAAAGCAACAAATGTGAGACATGTGTTAAAATCTTAAAAACAACTGTTAAAGTAGCACATGTTAGAAAGAAATTACAAAATACGTATACAAGACATCAATCCAGCAGAGGTAGAAAAGTTCCTGAAATAAATTTTCTTCTAGCTTTGTCAGAGAAATTTGTACCAAATTTGCTATGTGCATGTTATATAAGAGCTCTTTATCCAGTATAAAGCACAGGTATTTATAATAAGCAAGCTCAATTTACTCACCAAGGGCAGGGGTAATCAGTAGATAAATCTCTAATAGTGTCTGGGAGTGCCAGAAAACTTTTTTTTTTTGTTTTATCCACATTCAAAGACAGTTGCAAAGTGTAACTGAGACTAAACTGAGATAAAGTCAGACTGTAAAAACTATAGCCTGAGAGAGTGAAGAAGAGCAACAATCGATTAACAAGTCATCTGCATAAAAATGATAAAGGGCATTTGACAAATTATCACTAAAGTTATTTGTATGAATAAAAAATAAAAGCGGTCCAAGAAGTGAACCCTGTGGAACTCCTTTTGTAATTTCAAGAAGGAAAGAAGCCAACACGAAAAGGATAAATACTATTATTCCTACAGTTCAACGTTTGTTACCATTAAATCCGTTTCCATAACAAATGTGCGCAAAACTTTGTCAATATTCCACTAATGTTGAGGTTTCTGTTGAATAAGAAACAAAATCACATGAGAATATGTTCGTTCACCTGATAAGTCTTTAAAAAAAACAAAACAAAAACTTCCTGTTGTCGTCTTCTTTGTGGTTTGCACCAGCAGCAACATCTGGTTGCTGATCTTGTGACTCGTGATGCAAAAAAAACAAAACATTTCCATTGCAGTTTTGTGAAATAAAACAATTTTGATATGCCAAAAAAACCACATCATTCTAGCGCCAAAACATTTGATAAGAAAAAAAACACGTTTTTTTCGAGATTGGCATGTTTTCAAGATGTCAAGTTGCAGAATTATATGGTCAGTGGAAACGCAGCTGATGGCAATCAAAGCTGATAAAAAGTGTTTGTATTTTATTGGAAAAAATGAAAACTAAAATAAAATTTAACTAAACACTTTGGTAAAACACTGCAAGCCGCATTTTGGTTATCGAGTGATTTCCACACAGGGCTCATCTCTGCATTGTGCGTCTAACAATAAAAGCTTGTGCATCTTTACCGTTGGTGCTGCTCCTGAAGCGCAGAGACCTCCTCCAGTTTCTCTCTCTGCCGGCCGATCTCAGCCTTCTGCCGGTTTATGATCTCCCTGTATTTGGTCAGCTCATCCTCCCACCGCGGCCGCTCGTCCTCCAGACACTTTAACTAAGGAGCCAGACATCCTTGTTAGACGGAGGACTCGCGCTCGCCGGCGCTACACAAACATCGCTCCGGATGACGAACCTTAGTGCGGAGAGTTTCCAGCTCATCTATGCTTTCTTTGTAACTCTTCTTCAGCTCCTCCAGCTCTTTAGCCTTTGCTCGATGCATCTGCAACAGGAATGAGGTCATATTTTATATTTGTATGCATTATATTCTTTTTTCTGGAAAACAAGGCAGTCAATTCTCTATGTAGCATCATTACACAACAAATAGATTTGCTTGAAAGCCACGTATTGCGTTTGTTTATGAATTCATTAGGGATGTGAAACAAATGGTTCCCCCCCCCCATGTTTTGCCTCATGTTTTTAACAAACTCATTATTGGTGCTGCCGCTAGTCAACTTTTCCAAGAAGTCATTAAAGGCCTCCGGTATCCACGACGACGCAGCAGTAATAGGGATTCTGGTAAATTCTATTTCGTCCATTCATCCTTTTGCATCCAATTTAAATGTAATCTCCCAACCAGTAATGGAAACAGTTTTGTTAGCATAATTTATGATTTAGGTTGCTTCATCATGAGTATATGAGATGCATAACAATAAATATAGGTTTTAGAGCGATCAGTGGGCCGGAGTCAAAGTTTGAAGTAAAACCAAAGAGCGTCAGGTCAGCAGTTTTATTTAACGCCATGACAACAGACCGTAGCTTTTGTTGAAAACTTCGTTATCAAAAAATGACTTCTTTCTGCTGCCGCAAACATCAGAAATTCAAACGTAGGGACTCTTTTTTTTTTTTTTTGGAGGCATTTTCACTGAGCTGTCAACAACCTGTAAAAAATGAAGCACACCCTGGAATTAATCTAACTGGGTGATGTCTTCTGGGTTTGTTGTTGAAATGCAAGGCTTAATATTGATTATTTCTAGGCCATTTATTTTTAAAGTCTGATTCCCGTTAGAGTGTGGCGCTGAGAAAAAACAGGCCACAGCGTTTGGACCGAGTCCATTCGTTCGGTCGTGTGCATGCAGAGCATCAGAGGCAAAATTACTGCGACTGCTACGTTAAGGCAAGCTGAGGAAAAAAGTGGAGAAACAAGCTTTAAATCAGGATCATTAATAATAAAAATAAAGGGAACCTGTGCTGTGTTTTGTCTTTTAACGGACAATCACATGGAAAATCGACAAAAAGATTAAGATTTAGACTGCTTGCAAAAAGCGTTCATGCTATTCCAAATGCTTAGAGATAAACATTTCAAATTTTCCTTGCATTTATAATTAACCTCCTTTACTCCGATAACCCAGCAGACTGATCTGGATCTGATCTGATTGAGTCATTTTGTAAAAAAACTATTTCTGTAATCTATAAAAGCTGAAGTGGTATCAACACTTTTGGAAGGATGATCCATCTTCTATTGATGGTCCATATTTTCAAATTACTTGTAGCTAATTTCATCTTCATATTAAATAGATCAGAGCCCACAAGACACTTATTTTTTCCACAGTATTATTTTTTATATCCGTTATTCCTTTATAAGCTTCACAGTGATCACACTGCCAGCTGAAATGTTACAATCAGTTATTTCATTCTGGAAATAAAAGGAGGAAAAAGCACATTGAGAAAGAAGATGAATCTGTAAAAAAAAAAAAAAAAGGTGCTTTAACTTTAGATGACGTGCGTCACCTCTAACTGGTCCGTTTGCTCCTGCTTGTGTTTCTCCAGCTCTCCTTTAGTTTCCTTCAGTTTGGCGTCCAGCTCGTTGGATCTGAGCTCTTCTGATTCCTAAAAGAGGAGTTGGATTATTGTTTTAAATACAGGAGAATAAAAGATGAGGAACAACAGTAAGTGACATTAATATGTTCTTGTGTTAAATTATAAAATCTTTGTCTGGTGTGTGTTATGATGCAACAGTCAGAAATAGTAGTTCTGATTAATTTCTCTAGGAGAGTCAAAACTGTCGTGGCTCTTTTCTGCCACCATCTGGAACAGTCAGCATTCACAGAGTCTGGTCAGGTTTCCACCTTTACCTTAACTTTTAATCCTAACAATAAAATCAGTACTAAAATAGCCTCTTAATTTCTGCTGTGATCATGATCACACTTTCACACAACACACCTGGTACGTTCGGATCATGTCCTGGCAATTCTTTCGGATCTGTTCCGTCTCCTCTTTGGCCTGAGCCAACTTGGACGTCGTTTCTCTCAGCTTGTCTTTTGTTTCCTGGACACAAACAAACATGAAGGTGCTTTTGTAGAGGAAAAACTAAAAAAAAATAAAAAAGCCTTTTATCGCTCAGAGGGTTCAGGTTAAAACCTCAACACTCATTGCTAGTTTGTTTTTTTATCTTTTCCAGCAGTTTTGCAAAAGGAGAAACAACAGCTGGATCTGTGTGGCCTTCAGCAACTCCTGAGCTTTTGCACCCTCTTTTGTTTATCTGCTTAGAGGGAGGGGGGGGAAAAAAATGAAAACTATTCTTTTGTTAGAGCTGTTTTTCAAAAACAGCTACAACGACAACAGCAATTTCCTTCCAGGGTCATTACAGTGCAATTTCCATTTCATTTTATCCCCAAATCACACATTTAATCATGTTATTTTACAGCCTGTTGGCAGAGAAGGTGATCGTTTTTATGCTGACGTAGATCGACAACTGGTCAGGTGGGATTTATTTTTTTTAATGTTTTATGTTATACAGGGTGGTATGTGTGACGTGTAAAAACTGAAAACACACAAAAGAATATCACCATTTAGACGATTTGATGATCATTTTAACTTAAAATGCAAAGCGGAATCCTAATACCAATATCTGAGCACAAGAATCACAATGAATAAAGTACAGACAGCTTCACATGTATCTGAACACTTAAATGGCATATTAGGACCACTGTGGATAGAAAATAGATAAAAAAAAAAAGGAAGAGTAAATTTCCACCAAAAAATCTTAGAAAATTTATAGAGGAAAAAAAAAAAAGACACTTTCAAAGTTTGAAAAGTCGAAAATATTCAGAAATTTCTTGATTAATCTCAGAAACCTAGGGAAAAAAAAGTTTTAAAACTAAAAAATAAAATTCAACTTCTGAAACTCCAAGTTTTTTTTCCTCAAAAATTCTCAACTTTTCAAACTTCAAAATTTCCTCTTTTTTTGGCAGATATTTACTCCATTTTTTCCCCGTATCTACAATACACAGTCGTAGAATACTGACAAGCTTTGTTTTATTTTACCCATTTAATGAAACATTTTAAAATTACAGATAGATGTAAATTTAAGACCAAAAGGGATCCTGCTGTATCGGCAGGATTAAGAATATTAAACCCAGTAGTGCCAAGCTTTTTTTTTTTTTTGCACATAATGAACCCAGGCTTGTATTTATTTGGTTGGCAACAGATGGTGAGCCAGTTGCAAAAACAAACTTTGTAACGTTACCTTATGAGCATCTGCTTCACTCTTTAATTTGTTCTGGGCCCATTTGACTTTGATTAGATGAGAGTTGATCTCCTCTTTCAACTTTTCCCCTTCTCGCGCCAGCCGGCCAACCTCACCCTCCTGTGAATAAAGAGCATAAGAATGAGACTTAC
>NW_015113875.1:71194-123146 GCF_001443285.1 Poecilia latipinna | reverse complement strand
CCAAAAAAGATGACATGAACTTGTTGGTTCCCCTGTCCATTGTCGTGGCTGATATGTTGTGAAAATCCGGCAGAAATGCTACGTTAATTAACTCAGATCGAAATGAAAGATGTCATGTTTACACAGACATGCAGTGGGCTGCTTACGTAGTTGGTCCACTACGGTAAGCAGCCGCCAACTTCTTTTTCCCCCGTAGAATGAGTGCGCGGTGCATGCTGGGATAGTTGTCAGAACGCTGGTTTGTTAATAAAGTTTGATAATACATTTAAAGCCAGGGGGGAGGGGCAGGGGAAGAGAGACAGAGACTGCAGCGGCAGCGTGTCGGTTGGACAGTGTTACCCAGAAAGCAGTTGGGCATAATATCGCAACACCAACACCGTGAGTGAAACAACGACTGGGCCAGCCTACTATATAAAGTACTCGGGGACCATTTCTTTATTAATGTGGATGTGTAATAATAGAGTATGAAGCGTCTATTCTATGCGCCTTATAATGCGGTGCACCTAATATANTACTTAATGTACAGAATAACAAAAAAGTGCTAATTAAGGTAAAATGGCTTTTTGAGGTCAACTATTCTGTTGAGCCGATACTTCTTAAGATATAAACAAGTCAGTAAAAACACTTTTGTCATTTATTTTCCGTTGTGAAATTGAAAACATGAACCTGAAACTTTGTCCTTTTCAAGGTTAAGGGGGTAAATAATGCAGATAATAAAGTTTTTACATGTTTCAAATAGAAAGTATTTAATATGTGATTGACCTTGGCGTCGTACAGCTGCTGCAGCCGCCCCTTCTCCTGAGCCAGCTGGTTCCCGCGCAGCGCTTGGCGGTCCACCTCCTTCAGCGCCTCCCTCAGCCTCTTCTCTAGACTCTCCTTGTCCCGCCTCAGGTCCAAAGCCTCCTTCTCCCCCCGCACGTATTTCATCACCATGGCCTCCTTCTCCTGCCGTGCCTCGTCACACTTCTTGTTCACCTACATAGTACGGCCGTGTTAATTTTTCTACAGGCGAGTCACAATAAGTTAGAGCATAATCAAAAACAAATTCATTTCAGAAGCTTATTTTTCAGATTTAATACATTCTCCAGATGTTTTTTTAATTAATTATGATAATTTGGCATACAGCTAATGAAAAGTCAGTTTCATTAGTATCTTTAATAGAGAAATGTTGTGTTACATCCTAAGCAATAACTGGGATGAACATCAACTTGACAGCTTCCACAAGAAAAGGAAAAGAAAAACAAAGTCACTGTTACTACAACTGGATGCTCACAGTGTGCTGCATTCAAGCAAATTGACATAAAGTTGAGTGGAAGGTAAAAGTGTGGTAGGAAAAGGTGCACAAACAGCAGGGATAAATGCTGCCTTGAGAGAATTGGTAACGTAAAGCCCATTCAGGAATTTAAGGGAAATTCACAACCAAGAATGCAGGCCATCGATGAATGAGTTCATCTAAAGTTGATTGATCTTATCAATCGACCAACGATTAATTGATAAGCGGCCATTTTCTTAAAAACTTGAGTCTTTGGTTTGACATAGCAGATGTCTGAGGTAATGCATAACCTGCTTTTTGCTTTAAATGTTCGTGCTTTGAAAGAATGACATAAAAACACAAATTATAAAGTAACATTTTGAAATAGTTATTCAGAAATGACACATTTTGATGCACGTCAAAATAACAGCTTAAGCCACACTGGAGTAAAAGCAGTCATCATCATTATTCTACTTTAGTTTGGGGAATATAAAAATTCAGTTATTGTCTCGAAACTTCAACACATTTACACAAACAAATGATCCGAACCTCAGGGCGTTAACAGTCGACTACGACTGGGTCAGTGCTGAATGATACAAGCAAAGGCCCTGAGAGGGATTTGGAGCATAATGTAACGCGTACCGCTCACTGGACGGTGAAATTAAAAATTGTGAACTGTGACAGAACTGTCAAGAGAACAGCGGCCAGCACGGCTTTGACCAGGTGAGCAGAATCAGGATGAAAAACATTCCGCCAGCAATATTTGTTTAGCAAGCGATTTAACCTGCAGCAAGAGGAGTTTGGTGAGCCATGACCTTGAACGTTCAGCGGCAAGTTTTGTGCAAACATCCATAAACGACGTGGCAGCAGAATTATTATTTTTGGGCCAACCGTGGCTAAGAATAGCTCATCTTTTTCAACTTTAAAGCCGTGCATAAAGTGGAGTCATGGCAGAAATGCAAAATAAGAGTTGGATGCAGTTTGAGAGTAGTTTCATATCCAGTCATACCTGTTCTATCCTGTGAGTGGTCTCCCTATGCAGCTGCTGCAGAGCAGCTTTGGCCGATTGCTCCTGGTGGATCAGTTTCTCCCGCGACTCCTTCAGCTCTTTCAGGAGCTCCTCCACACGCCCCTCCAGCTGCAAAAACAGGGAGAACACGGCTTGAGCAACCCAAACCTGAGCTAACCGGCTCGGCAGGATTACAGCTGAATCAAAGGGCTGAAGGAAAATCAGGCTCACAGAGGAATGGAACCAACACTTTCTGTTACAGAGGGAATTTCCCTGAGAAGATTTGCATTAAATTACATGGCATAGGAAAACTTTACTTAAGGCTACGTTCACGCTGCAGCCCGAAGTGACCCAATTACGATTTTTTTGCCAAATCGGACTTTTACTGCTTGATCGTTCAAACTTCCAAATATATGCGACTTGTATGTGATCTAAAGTGTGAACTACGAAAGACCTAAAAGTGTCCTGCATGCGCGGTAAAGGGCGTAATAACGTCACAGAGCGTGCTCTGTGTTTTGCCAGCTGCCACTGAAAAGAAACTCAGTGTTTGCAGACATAAACATGGATGCTAACGGTGGAGCATAGTTTGTGATTTTGAAGTTGTTGTCTGACCGGAGCTAAGATATTAACATTTTAATCCTCATTATCGTCCCCCATGGTTGTTGTTTTTCTGTTATATCAGCTTGTGCGTATCGGCAGGTCGCAATAAGGGGAGAAATAAAAAAAATCATAATTGGGTTGCAGTGCGAATTTTCATTATTGAAAAACAAAATTTCTCCATCAGACTGGAAAGAACAGCAAAAGGCAATTTAATCAGACATTGTGCAAACAATAAATTAAAGAAAAATGTACAACTTCATGTTTATGCACACAAAAAAAATCCATCAGATATTGTTCCAGTTATGAGAACATGCGTTTTAAAATTTCACATTAGGTCCTATGAAGAGGAGAGCACTTGAGTTTTTGCTAATCTAATCAAATTGATTAACAAAAATAAAACCCTGAATGCACACAAATGACGTCATCTGTGATAAGATCCCAACATAATTTTCTCCATTTTCCAGGCTGCTTTGTTTGACCTCCTTAATTAGCAGCTGAACAGGACTGTGGAATAAATTGAATTGGATTGGAAAGCTGCGGTGACGGGTGCAGCTTAACAAGATTTAGCCGTTGGTTTGTCTCCTAATTTGCACAACAGTCAGAGCATAATAATAATATCAACAGTGAGTGATACTCAGCCTATAACCTGTCTGCAGTTGATATTTGGTTAAGAAATAACCAAATATCATATTTTGTTAAAAATAATCAATAAGTTAGTAGTTACATTTTTGATAAGTCACAATGCAAAATATTATAAAAAAGAAATGAAAATATAAACTAAAGTCTTTAGAACTATATAGCCGAGGTGACAAATATTGCAAATATGAAGCTGCTGAGTTGTACATCATCTTTATCATAGATAAACTCATAGAAAAAAACAAACATATAGTCTACAAACTACTGTTAAAATAGAGTTTTATTGCCCCCAAAAAACAAGAGACCAAACTAAATCTTTTAAGAACTTTATCACACATTGTTGAACCACTTGATGGTTGGGTAAACACTTAACAGCAATTCAAATTAATCTGCTAAGCCTCGATTGAAAGCTCAGATGTCCTAGAAGGAACTTTCAGACATCCTTTAAATAAAGATAAGAGTTTTCAGAAAGATTAAAAGTAGCAGGAGGATCATAAAGAAACTCAATTTACACATAAGATTCCTTAGAAACTGAAGTTTAAGAGACAACAGCTTCTTCAGAAGAAGAAATTGTTGTCTCTGAAACAGTTCAGATCGAAATCTGGGTGGTTTCCTCAAGAAAGTTGTGGAAAATATGGCAGACTTTGAGAACTCTTTCCTTTAGCAAAGTTTCATCTTACAGGTGTGCACACCTCTGGAAACAGGTAGTTGTGGTATTTATTTAAGATAACCTTTGCCTCCAAGAGGTTTGTTTGACTTTCCGTTCAATTATACAGATTAAATGTCACATTAAAGATGGAAAAGGTCTCGCAGTGATTCGTCACGGCCTCATTTTTTTCACCCTGACACAGATGAGAGATTTAAGGTTAAAGGTTACAGTGTTAGAAATGTTGCAATGCAAGATGGGAAAGAGAGGAAGAAAGAAAAAATGATTTTAGAGCAGCTGGTACTGCCGCTGCAGCTTCACAAAAACATCAACGTCAACAATGCCATTCATAAATGACAACTTGCTAAAACAGAAACAAATTCGACAAAGACTTTTCCTGAAGGTTTTCCCACAGATATGAATATATTTGGTAAAAAAACAAAACAAAAAATCAGCCAAGATGAGGATTTCTTCTTCACAAACACATGGCAACATGACATCCACCTTCTACAGGAAAGACAACTACTGCAAAATCTCACTCCAACAAATCCAAAAAAGAAAAACATTACCTTATTAATGGAGCTCATGTGTTGCTTCTCTGTTTCCGCTCTCTTCTTCAACTCTTCCTTCATTTTGTCTTTTTCTGAGCAGATACCAAGGATCAGTTCTTGATGTCTCTTGTTCTCCTCGAGCAACCTAAGCAAAAAGGTTCAAATAAACATCAAACCCTAGAAGTCCTTCAGGAATTTAGGTGCATTACATCTTAGCAGGGTAAACAGGGTATCTACAAATGTCAGGAAGTCAAATTTAAGACTTTTTAAGACTATTTATGCCACCTTGGATAAAATTTAAGACTGAAAAGTTGGATGATTCTGCTGTACTACAATCAAACATAGCATAATAGCATTTTTTGAGGTCTGTTTGTGGCTCTTGGCAGCAACTTTATGCTTCTTGCACTGCATATGGCTTTTAACAGCTTTAACTGTTGTGCCAAACTTAAGTTTTTGTTTATTTTTCACAGAATGCAAGTAGCCTTGTAAGGGTTTAGGCACGAGCCAGTTGCAAAGACGAATGTTGTCCAACAAACTAACAATAAATTTGCATTTAACCATAATCAAGACAAAAGAAAGCTAGGTAGCAAGGATGTATTAACAGCTGGTTACCAGGAGGTTCAACCAACTTGAGTCATAAAATGCAATGAAGACGTCTGTGAGCAACTCCAACTTTTGCCAAACAGACAAGTCCCATAAGAAAAAAATAATAATCTACATATATAGAGTAACTAGTCCTGCCACAACAAAATTTAAGACCAGTGATTAAAGTAGGCCAACTCGCATTTTCTTCCATGAATTTAAGCCTTTAAGGATGTGTGTATGAAATTTACCTTTGAATAGCCTTCTCCTGTTGAGTGTACTTGTACTGCACACACTTCTCAAAGACATCCATGCAGCCGTCCTGGTCTGCTGGGAGTCCATTGACGGGTGAGCTCCCTTTCGCTTTCCCTCTGCTTTCGCTTTCAGACAACCCACAAGCTAAAAGCTCCGACTCCAGCTCATCCAGCAGCGACTCTTGCGACAACGAGCGCTGGATCTGCGAAATGAGCTTTCGGCTGCAGTCAGTGTCGAACGGGCTCGACGAGGACTGTAAGGGGATGGAGACGTTGGCGGTGGTCTGCGGGCTTGAGGCCGGCGAGAAGCTGAGCGTGTCAGAGCTCGGAGTGGACGGTCCGTTAGAGATCCCAGAGGTGGAGGAGTCTGTAGGAGAGTTTTTGGAAGTGCTTTGGACAGAAGAGGGTGAAGGACTGTTGTCGACAGCGGGTGTCTGCAACGGTGGCTCATTGTCATGCTGAGCTGTTGCATCAAAAGTCAATAAGGTCTCCATTGTCCCCTCGATAACAGGACTGTCTGCTACATCCTGACTGGCAGCAGCAGCCTCATTTGAAAAACTAAGTGGAAGCGCCTCAGTTTCACTAGAAACTTTCCCAGCATCACCTTCAACATCAGCAGCCATCCCTCTCACATCATGATGATGCTGGCTGCTTATCTTAGCTCCTTCTTCAGTCTTGATTAATCCACTTTCCAGCTGGTTCTCACCTTTCTCCTGATTGCAAGTCTTCACGGCATGATCACTGTTCTCAAAGATTAATTCCTCCTCTTCGAAACTTGATGTACTACGATGACACTCGTCTCCAGAGTGTAATTCCTCTGTTGCTAATTTACCATCTGATCCTTCCATTTTCTGTGCAGCTGTAGTCGGAGCCGGATGTTTCATGCTCCGCTTACGGTTCAAACCTGGCAACGAGGAAGACAAAAACAGGAAAGTATAAAAACAAAAAATAAAAAAATATGTTTTCAGTATTTCATGTTCGTTTATCGGCAAGCAACTAAAAGTTCCAGGAAGTCATCCGTGTGGCATCCCTGTGCCATCTGCATCCTGATCTGCACTTCATGTGGCTAGATCATCAGGTAGCGAAGGAAAAACTTAAGGAATGTTCACAGACAGACTCAAGAATCACCAAAGAGGCGTGTTGTTGGCCACGCCTCAGACGAGATTATTTTTCCTGGAAGGAATGTGACTGCAAACGTCACACAACTGATAGTTATTCAAGATTAACATATTGAGAGCGTCATTCAACACCAAATAAAATAATCTTTAGAGACGTAACTGTAAGCAAATATCAGTAGCATTTACCATATTTTTCTACTTTTTTGAAGTATTAATAATGGTCTCAAAGCATGAGAATGATAGAGTACAAAACCTGTTAATACTGTAGCAGTATATATGAGGTTGTAATGGAACAAAATGTCACAATTAACTGTTTACAGTTTTAAACTCCTTGTATTTTTCTGTTTATGTCGCATCTAGTGTTCCATTAGCTGCCTTAGCACTTTAACACTGATCATCCATCTGGATACGTTAGTTACTCTCTTATTTGGGATGATATCAAGCTTTACTGTTTGTTAGGCTATTTGGTTTGAAACTAAATACACGAGCTTAAGGTGAATGGATGCAGCAGAAAATCAAAAGAAAATAAAAAAATTGGGAAGGGAGTGTCTTCAAAATTGAATATGGCTGCCTTGCACACAACACCTGCCGTAGTAAAAGAAAAAGTATATGCATCTAATTTGCACTTTTACTTATCTCATTAAAATCTTTTAGACTGGCGTACACAACCTCCTTCAGTGAACCGGGTGCTATGGCATTAAAAGGACTAGGATGTTGTGAGTAAAGTGAAACATTTAGGTCATATTTTAAGGAGTGATTTGTGTGATGATGATGATGATGATGATGATGATTTGCAAGTTGCACATGCAATTTTCAAATCATGCATGATACTTTTACCTGTAAATTTAATATGTTCAAGTGGCCATTTTCCCCAGCCTATTCTTTTTTTGTTGTTGTTTTTAAACACAGCTCACTTGTGGTGCAACTACAGTAATGTGGTAAAGAAACTACACATTTAAAATCCTCCAAAATATCTGCAACTTAAATGTTGCCATGATGACCAGTGTCCCCCCTTTTCATGCCTTATTGGAGAAACTACATGAATAAATGTAGTAATTTAATAGCTAAAGCCCTGTCGACAAGGAATAGCTCAAATTTTAAAACAACCAGTTGTTTGCATGGTTTATGACACTTGTGTTTATTCTCCTCTTTTGTTACTTTTATTTTATTTTTTATAATACGGACTAAATTTGTCTTGAATAAAGCTTTTCAGAAGAGCGTAAGATTGTGATAAAAACAACATCTTTATCTCTTCAATATTCTGCAGATGAAATGCAAGGAGTAAAATAAAATTTTTTTATCTATTCTCAACCCAAGTAAGCACGTTCAGATTAATATAAACATTTCCAAGCACAATTCCTTATTATATTTGATAAACATTTTTAAAAGCATAAAGAAAATAAAATCGTATGCTGACAGGTGACATGCAAAGAGGTCCATGCTAAACTTGTAAAAAAGTAAATGATTAAATGTCTTTATCTCAGTCTAAATCATTAACTGTTCATCCAACACTGAAAGGGGCTGTGTCATCATTTACTGTGTTGCTAACCAATAGGGTGATTCAGAGTGGATGAGAAACTTATTAACCTTAATTCAACTTCACATTTTTATTCAGCAATACGACCATTTTACTGCTGTACTTGTTTTTAAGGAATCCACACGTTCCCAGCAGCAAGAACCCCACCTATATGAAGACCATCTTCTTGTATCGATTTATATGTTCTTTCATAAAAATACGGGTTCTAAACAACAACAAGCAAAACTTTAAGCTCTCCCCTTAGCTTTACATATCTGTTGAAATATTGTGACATTCACAATTTTTTCTCTGCTTCCATTAAGGTAAAGGTTTAGCTAGCACAGTACAAGGATGCTCCTCTGACAGGTGTCATGACAAACATCGGAGTTATTAACATCGTGAATGTATTATTTCGTTCTTAAATTAAATATTTCAGAGTACAGTAAATCGGTGTGCAACAATAAGCAGCAGATAGATTAGTTTTTAAATAGTGCTTGACGTTTTATTTACATTCCGGTGCATTTGACGTTAGCAGTACATGTCCCTGTGACTTGTTAGCATGCTAGCCTCGTTAGCTAAGACATGGCATCAGGGCTTACTGTCGGGCTACAAAACGAGTTAAAACAGCAAATGCTATAATAAAACACAATAAAACAATCATGTATGATTATTACCAAGCTCTAGGTTGGCATATTTTAATGTCAAAAGCCCATCGCTGTTTCACCTACTTAGCTAAGCTAACCCAGATAACACATACGTTAACTGAGGCTAACGGCTAGCGTGTAACACCGACACAGAATGAAGCTAAATAAAGATAGCTATACCCACCAGGTGCCAACGAGACATCGTGTATGTCCGTGCAATGACGGCCACAGCTCTCTATTTAACCAGCTGATCGCCCAACTACTCAATGCTATGACACATCAACAAATATGGCCACAGCAGGAGAAGGAGAAGGATAAAAACCAATGAATGCCAAGTGACAAATGACGTCAGGCTGATGTTAACACACATAACAGGTACACATGCAGGTCTGCCCGGTATTTTCGAGAAAATCCACGTAGGTGAACCGCATTACAGATTTGTAGGTTTGTAGAAAGTTGTTTTGTTTTGTTTGGGGGGTACCAACCTTTGATTTAGGTTATAATCATTAAATGCAACTAACCTAATCACAAAGCCTCCCTTGCATTGAAGCAGATTGACCTTCAATAATCATTTGAGACTCTCATTCTTACTTCAGGGGATAATGTTAATGTGGGCAGCTGATATCATTCTATTATTCAGATTACATTTGAAGAGCAGAGTGTTTGTTTTACAAAGGTGTGGTGCCTAAACGCATTCATCACTAGACAGCCATGGTTATGGAAACATGAGCTGTCATTGATTTGCATGAAAAAGGCTTCAAAGGCAACGACAGTTCTGCATGTCAGGTTTCACCCAAATCAAGAACTTCAATGAAACAGGTTGAGTTTCTTTGAAAAAAAAAAAAAAAAAAAACTTCAGGGTGCCTAAGGAAAAGAAAATAAGTAGGATTATCTTCTGAAGAGGACTAAATTAATGGATGACACCACCAGGACTGGAATGCAAAAGGATGGAATAGTTGTATATTTTTTCTTTCTGAAGAAATATGTTCAAACTGTTGAAGACATTTGGTAAAAAAATACTTTCTGTAGAAGAAAAGGTGAATAAAATTTGTAAGCTTTTTCTTATATAACCAAAGACAATTGTTAAAAAGCATGAAAAAAGTTTTACAGTCATAACCAACAGGGAAGATTTTGATACATTAGTAGTTTTTTAAAGTTTTTTTTTAATATATAAAATCAAAATGAGAAACAGCAGAGGAAAATGAAACATTAGACAAAGCATTTTATAACCCAATAAGCAGGGAATGAACTAATAAAATCTTTCACTTTAGAACATAAACTCAGAACATTAAACCCTAAAATATAATGTTGACCTCAGGATTTATTTATTTATTTTCCCTTTCGGATTAATAAAATGTTTTTTAATTTGATTGAAATTGCTGCCCTCTTTGGCACAGTCGATTGTGAGCAGATGTCAGTTTAAGCTCTAGTGCAGTTAAAGTCAACAGAAAATATAACACGTAAACCAGTTTGTGAGGTGACTGCTTATAAGGTTGAAAAAAGTTAGAACTGCTCCAGATGCTTAGTCCTTTCTGCTACTAAAATGCAGAATTAAATTTTTTGGTTGAAATTTTTACGCCTGGAATGCAGTGGAAGTGGACAGGGTTTTATTGTCAGAAAAAAAACTACCCTGATTCCTGAAAAAGATTCCATCAGAAAATAACAAAACCTTGATAAGCCAAATTCTTATTAATGTTCACCTTATTTTTAAATTTTGACTGGTTGTGTTTTTGAAAATAAAATTAAAGAGTATGTAATCCAGTATAATGCTGACCCTAACAAAAAATTAAATAAATATATAAACCAATAAGAATGAAACTGTACATTTTGCAATATAAGACAACAATAACTTATACAAGCGTTTTAGTTTCAGCTGTATGTGTTCTCATTGACATTTTTATGTTGTTCACTGATTTTTAAAAATATATATGTATATTTTTTATTTTGTCTGCAATAAAGTTTATTTTTTCAACTTTTTATAGTTTTCCATGTGTTTATCACTGTGTCTCTTTAGGCCTCTGTTAGATTTTCCTCATTGATGACCATTTCATTGTATGCTATTGTACTCTAAATCTAATTTTAAATACTTATATAACACAATATTCCTCAACGTTGATAAATACATACAAAGATCCAAGTTTATTACAAAACAAAGGACAAAATGAACAAAAAACAATTCCTGAGGGAATTTGTTCACACACGTTCGCGGTAATAGTTAAACTGTTGACTTTTTTGCTGACGTCATTACGCAGATGCAGCCTTTTTTCTTCTTCTCAAGCAACACGTGAATACAGGTTGGTCATTAATTATTAAACTTTAACCGTGCAAATACTTTATCTTATTGTTCAAGTAGCACTTTTTAAATAACTTTTATGTAGAAAGTTTTGTTCCTTCATATCAAAGAACTTTTGTAAGGTAATTTTAGCTTTTAGCCGTATTTGTTGGTTTTAAATTAGCTAGCTAGCTAGGACCACATGAAAAAAACGTGGCAAAATATGCTTTGTACATTTCATTGTCCTATAAAGAAAATATCTAAATTATTTTGTAATTAAGGTCGTAGACATGAAACCGACTCTTCTTTCAAGCCCGGTTCGACCCAACCGACCGCTGAGGAAGCCTTCGTCCAGTCCGGGCTTACCTTTATCAACTCCGCCAAGATTCCCCAGCATGACCGCCACTCCGCCCGTACGCCCCGCTGGAAATGGTAACAGTGCAACCTAGCTAGTTTTTTCCCCGCCTATGAATTCCATACCACAACCACGTAATGAATACTAAATTAAAAAGTTTTTGTTAAATTATATTTTTTTCAGGTCCCACCAGTTTTCCAGCAAGCACAGTCACCAGCTCAACAGTATGTACCGTGCTTTTCCCTGCATTGTTTTAATGCCAGTAAATGGAATTTGTGTTCCACATTAAAAACAACTCAAAAGTTAATTTGAGCAATTAGCTTAAAGCATTAAAACCCGTTTACAAGACCGCTCTTAGCCATTTGATTTGTGGTTCCCAAGTCCTGATCCCGCCCTATACTGTGCTGTTAGACTTTAATTTTATTAGTTTAATTTAGTTTTAATTAATAAAATATAATATATTGTATTAATACAGTTAGGAACTGTACTTGGAATCTGCAAGTACCGAGTTGTGCCACAGGGATTGCATCAATGTTTGGGTTATGTAGCTTTTAATGATTAAGAATAATAATTCACTATTAATACATGGTCTGTTTCTGTTCAAATAAAATTATTTTCTTATCATAAAATATTCTATAAAATCTCCTGTACATGCCTCTGTTTATTTTGGGAAGTAAAATAAAGGGGAAAACATCCTAAAAACTGAAACTAAAAAATAACTTTAAAGAAACTTAACTTATATTTATTGCCTCTTATTGATTCACAAATTTAGTGCGGCTCTCAGAGGAGTTACTAAGCTTTCTAAATTAAGGAAAGAAAAAGTTTCCCACTTCTGATAACTAGTACACTAGTCTAGTTCATTGTTTTATTTATTTTTTGTGAAGAATGAATTCTATACGTCTTTAGCAACCTGTGGAATAAAATAAGGCTTGCATTTGTCCTGGCCACCAAATTGAGTTTCATTCAGTGTTTGCTAGTTTCAATCTTTAACTTAGTTTGTTTCTTTGTGAAATGGGGAATTTGAAACCCAAATCTTGTGCAGCCTGTCTCAGTAGTACAGCTGTTCTCCCTAACCTATCTGCCATTTTCCTGTCATTGTTTTATTGAAAATGAACTTTTATTTCAATGCAACTTTTCCATCTACATGTCTAGTTTCCAGGATTGGTTCCCCCAGCCCTTACTGTGTACTACTGCAACTTCTGTGGTCAGCAAGGTAACATTAGAGTCAAAAACGTCGGCTAGAATCTTGTTGCCCAATAAACTCGGTATTTACACAGAACTCTAATCGGGTTTCACACTGTGGCTGCTCAGTGCTGTTGATTTTTATTACTCTGTGATTTCTGTCTTTGCTCAGAATTACCTTTGTGGTAGGACTCATTTCGTCTGTGGTGTTTAGTGTAGACTTTTGAATTTGCATTTCAGTAAAGTCATATTTTCTGGTGTCCAACAGGGAATTTCCGCTGTAAGCGCTGCAAGAAAATGCCTTATTGCTCCGCAGTGTGCCAGACGGAGGACTGGAAGGAACACAGACACATCTGCAAACCTGTTGACCCAGAGCCGGCAAGGTAGGTCCAGTCACCATTTGGGCTGGATGATAAATCGATTTTTATCAATTAATCGATTATTTATTTTTTAATTTTAATTATTTTTCACCAATGCACTGCTTTGGTTTCCATAGTTCAGATTCAGAGTGATGTCAACCCAAAGCTTGTCATCTTGTTTCATACCTTCTATTTATCCTTATTTTGAATTCCAATTCACTCTGACAAAATATAAGGATCAGGCTAAGTTTTATTTATTTTTTTAATGAGAATAATGTTCTAATGTTACAAGAAGACAGTCGTAGTGAAACAAGAATAGTCATATGGCAAAATGTTGAAATGATACAAGAATAAAGTGTTCAGATTACCAGAATAAAGTTGTAGAGAATTAACACAAAAATAACAAAAAAAAAATTATCCAACCTTTCTTTCATTAAAATTATTTTTCTCATAATTTTAAGATATTCCTCTAGTAAATTTTTATTTTTATTCTGCTAATATAATGACTATTTTCGTAATTAAACAAAAATTCTCGTATCTCAGTCCTAATACTTGATCATACAAGCCACAGACATAAAAGCCACTTTTTGAAAATATTATCCTTCATTTATAGCTTATTTTTAAGAAAAGAAAGCAAGAAAAATCAATTAAAAAGTCTGAGATTTTTAACCCACATTGGCCATCCCAGATTAATCCAGATTAATTTATAATTTTGTTTTCTTAATCTGAAGAGAGCAACCCAAGGAAAGCGTGGCTTTACCAGGGACTGGCCACAGGGAAAACCTCGCAGAATTGAAGGTAATTCATTTAAGACTTTGAATTTTGAAATTTCAACTATAAAATAAAACTCTAAATAATATACTTCTATATTTATTTGATTACCAAAGGCTAGTGAACCATCCAGCTATAAGAAGGTCTACTTAAAAGATTTACATGCTTCTAAAATCACCAGTGGGATGGACATTCAGGTAAAAATAAAACTCTGCTTGCATTTTGCTTTTGAGCATGAATTGGTCTTCTGCACAGTGCAAGAGTCTCTTTCACTTTTTTCTTTCAGGCCACTGTTGTTGAGTTCTGCAGCCCTGACAGGTTTTTCATCCTTTCTCAAGACCCAGAGGTCCTGGAAGCTCTACAGGTCATAAGCACAAAGCTTCAGAAAACCTGCAGCAGCTCCTCAGGAACAGCTTACGTTCCCTGTGATGGGGAAGTCTGCACGGTTCAGTTTTCTGTTGACAAAGTGAGAAGAGTTTTCCCAAAGCAGTTAGGAAAGAGGCATGTCTCACTGTAATATCTTTGGCATGTTTTTTACCCAATAATCTTGTTTTGGCTTCTTCTTCTTAGAACTGGTACAGAGGCTTGGTCCAGACTGTAGCTGCTGACAAGAAGACAGCTAGTATCCTTTACATTGACTTTGGCAATGAAGAGAACGTCCCGATTGAAAGGATCCAACCCCTCCCTGCTGATATTCAACATTTTTGCCCATGTGTGAGTGTCTTGAGGTGTTTTTATTTCTTGGTTAGCACTACTGGCAGCTAACTTTCAATTTCAAAACCTCCAGCTTGTTTGTACTCTACTCTAATTCCCCAGTTAAACTAAAAATGTCAAATTTGCAGTTAATGCCTAGATATTTTTGGAAACTGTGCTGGGCTAAGATGTTATTTTCTGAAAAGAACTGAAAATTGTGGAAATCTGAAGTTTAAGAAGTGTGCATTTGTTATGCAGTAGCTGTCTTTATGATAGTAGCCCTATGCCTTTTGTTCTGTACAGGCAACGGAGTGCAGGATTGCAGGTGTGGTGCCGGTGGTTAACAAATGGTCCGACGAATGCTGCATTACCGTCAGACAGATGCTGACTGGTAAGGCTGTCACTGTGAAGCTGTTGGAAGCGACGGAGAAAGAAGGTGTCCACGCTGCGGATGTCGTGCTGTCAATGAGTGAGTGTCATGGAGGCGACTCTATTTCAGATTTCCAGAAGGTAAAATCCTTTAATGAAACTCTCCTCTTGTGTATTTAAGGAATGATGCTGAGCTCATTCCTGATCGAGAACGGATTCGGGCAAAAAGAAACCACCGGTGTGCCACCAACTGAGCAAGACATAAGTATGCTAGTTGTGCATCTACTTCAGTTTGCATCGTGTTGCAATTGGCAAGAAGAGTTACAGGATCTGTTTTCCTTAAGTTGCCATGTTGAGCGCATCGTTTGAGAATTACAAGCGCCTCTCTGACGGGAAGGATGACAATGAATGGGCTCAACCACCGGAGCCGCTCACACAGGCAGTAGGAGACCAGTTCTTGGTTGTGCTCACACACTTCGTGTCACCCAGTGATCTTGTAGTGCAGAAGGTGGAGAACGCAGGTGAGTCGCGTCTCATCTGTGAAATGAAAGCCGAACCTCTGAAATGATAAAGGTGAACTAAAATATTGGCTTGCAGAACTTATCCGGGATTTGCAGCTGAAGCTGAGAGATCACTGCGCTCAGATTTCCACCCCGCAGAACTTCAGACCTGCTCCTGGAACGGTTTGTTGTGCCCAGTTCTCAGGTGAGGCTCGTCTGACCTTTAGCGTCATGGGAACAAGAGATGCCAAGTTTATGTGCATCGCTCATTTCAGCAACAAGGCAGCTAAAAAAATATAATAAAAATTACATTTTGTCAAATGACATCATCAAAATAACCAAGCAAATGCACATCAGATATGTTGATCAGTTGATAAGAACGGGGTTTCTGTCTCAGTTTAAAAGAACTCAATGTTTTGGCTGTTATTCAGTTTTCTGGAAGTTTGTTCCAGATTAGTGGTTCATGTCCTCAATCTGATTAGTGTGGAGAACTTTTACATTGGGGAAATTAAACCAAATCAGGATGTGGGATGCTATGAGGTTACAACTCAAGAGGATTCTGAAGTTGAATCGAAAGATTCTTCAGCAACATTTTAGTTTAAGGGTTTGAACACTTTTGCAATCAGGTTATTTAATTTTCTCTGTTTTTCACTTACCTGATGTCAGGAGATTTTTTTACAGGATATAAAGTAATTTAAAGGAAGAAGATGTGAAAGGATTAATTCTAGTGGGTGATTATGGCTTAAAAATAATAAAAATCTGTTTTTAACGTTTCTTGAAATATTTACTAAAATAAGACATTTTTAGCCTTGGCCCTAGCATTTTGTTGTAGAGTTGACCTGAATTAAATTGAAGCTGCAGAACATGTTTGTCAAACAAGATGGCGGCCTTGACGTCACTCTGACCTGAACTGACCAAGGAGAGCATTAGTGGGGGGAAAAAAATCTGATTTTCTAAAAATGAAATATTTAAAAACTGAAAATGTTAATTGATTTATCCTACTTTTTTTTTTTTTTTACATATGAGTCAATGATTGTGTACCAGGATGTGTTGTACTGTAATACTATATTAAAGATGCATAGTAACGTTCTGTTTTCTCACTGGAAATCTATAATGAACGTTTATTTAAAGTTAAATGTAAATGCACCTTTGATTTTCTGAGACTTCCTCCTTTTCCAGAGGACAAGCAGTGGTACAGGGCGAAAGTCCTGGCTTATCCATCAGAGGAACGAGTGTGTGTCACCTACCTCGATTTTGGCAACTCTGAGGAGGTCGATTTAAGCCAGTTGCTCCCGATTACCCCTGCGCTCCTGACCATCCCAATGCAGGCTATCCTATGTGCTCTAGCAGGTATGGCCAGAGCATTTTAATTTACATTTGATTACATTTTATTCTGACACTAATAATCTTTGCTCTTCTTTAAGGAGTGCATCCTGTGGGGGAGAACTGGTCGAGGGATTGCATTTTGTCGCTGCAGTGTCAGCTGTCAAACAGATTGCTGCGGCTGAAGATCCACGGCGTGCAGGAGGGAAAGACGCTGGTGTCCATGGTAGATGAGGCCAGTGATCCTCAGGTTGATTTCGCTGAGCTCCTGATTACTGCAGGCTACGCCACACCTGCTTCCGACTCTGCCAACCTGCTGGCTGAGGAGACGGCCGCACCTGCAGACACAAGTGGTGGGTAAAGAAATTACTTTAAACTTAGTTCAGGGTTTGAATGGGTACTTGAAATCCCTGAAAATACTTGAAGGTTTTTTAAAGGTTTGGAAAGTGCTTCATATTCAATCTGGTTTTAAAATGGAGCCTAATGTTGATTAAAAGCCTAAAATAGGAAAACATTATTTACAGTTCAAACCAGATATTTTTACACAATTTTTTTCTCACTCTCTGAAGTTAAATTAGACTAAAATTTTATTATTTTAGGTTAGATAGAATTAAATTAATTACTTCTATTTGCTAAGTGCCAGAAAATTTGAGTTTTTGTTTGTAATTTTCTTTGTATTCTGTTTTAGCATTTAATTTGAGCAAGATCATTTGTCTTAAACACAATTTGTTTATATTGTTTTTAATTACTATTGCTCCTAATGGCTCAGTGACTTATTGATCTGTGTAATTGAAATAAAGGTGGTCTTATATTTTATGCTATTACAATTGGGGGATTTTTTCTTTGTCAAATTGGTGTTTTGTTCTCGGTCAGATGTGACAGAGAGACATTTCATAAAATGTATTTTAACTTGTCTCTGCTGTAGAATGTGGAATAACAGCAATAAATGTTGAATAATGCTGAATTTAAACACTTTTTAAACATTCATCACAGTCTTTTAGAGCAGACGGCTCCTGTATCTGTGTGATAATTCAGCTTGAAATCTTCTCAGCGCCTCCTGCCGTGCCTGAACCTCTGGTTTGGACTTCTACTGAACTTCCCTCCGATGGCCAGATGGTGACGCTGTTCACCAGCATCGTGGAGAGCCCCGGAAGGTTCTACTGCCGCCTCGCTAACCCGACAGGTGGAGCTTCTTTACAGGGCCGACGACACTGATTAACAAAAAAATAACTCTGATTCTGACTGAAAAAGCCAAGTTTACATTTCTACAAGTTGAAGCCGGGTGTTTTTGGCATTGAAACAATTTGTTTTTCAGAGTTGAAGAAGTTCATGGAGCTGGAGGCTCAGTTGAAGCAGCACTGTGAGGGGGAAGCTTCTCCTTACGTTCCCAAAGTGGGAGAGCCGTGCTGTGTACCTTTTCCTGGTGAGAACGTCTTTATGCAATCAGAGCAGGATTTAAATGTTGTCACCTTCGTAAAATAATGGCCTGAGTCTTTCTTTTCCAAAAGTAATTTTTGCACAAAAAAAAAAAAAAAAAAACTCCTGTTTTTAATGCGAAAAGGTGATTTAGGCGACAACAGCAAAAAGAAACGCTTGATTATGTTCCTCTCCATTCCTGAAATGGAAATATCTAAAACATTTGGTTAAATATTAGTCAGAATTGTGCTGAAAGCCTCCAAACATTTCCATTACTGTCTTTTACCCATATTTGGAGACAATTTGAAAAGAGAAAATTGTGAATTATCTTTGCATCTTTAATTTGCTTTCCAGTATAAATATTTTTTGTTTCACTGCTTTCTGATGTGAGTTTTTTCACTGCGCTATTCACTTCCACAAAGGCAGCGGAGCTTGGTGCCGAGCGTTGGTGAACGGACTGTCTGGCGACGACGTTGACGTATATTTAGTGGATTACGGTCACAGCATGACGGCTAAAAACAGCCGCCTTCGATCCATCACACCTAAACTCCTGACACTCCCTTCACAGGCCGTTTGCTGCTGGCTTGCAGGTAAAAACAATAACAACCAGCAGACTATCTCAGAGTTTACATGTGATAAAGCACAATAAAAGAAACAAAAATCCTCTTCTGCACCATTAAATAGAAAATCATCAACCCATTTATATCAGTTGTATTTATTTGACAATTAAATCACCTTTTAATTAAATAAAAATGGCAATAGCTGTTATTAAAAGCAAGCAAAGTCATAAAAAACGGTTCTCACTGAGACTTTCTTCACAGCTTAGAGCCGTTCAAAAGAGTCGAATCGTTTGTGAACGACATAAATACTCTGAGCAGGTTTGACTTCTTCCAGTCATAAGTAGTCCTGTTGTTTTTCTTTCCATTGTTTCTTCAGCTTTTCTTTTAAGTGACCTGGTTTTAAGCCGTTTATCCATTATTTTTTAAACAGAAACGTTTGGTAAGCTAGCTGTAGCAAACTGTTGATTACTTGCAGCAGCCTCCGGGCCACCAGGGGGCGCCCGTGAACCACCAGTTTGAGACAAACTGACTTGAATGATGGCCATTATTATCCTAAAATCAATTTTTTTCTCTGAATAGATTTCTTATTTCAGCTTGATGGGAGCATGCATGCTTTATTTCTGGTTTTGTGTGGATTCAGGTGTGGAGCCTGTTGGGTCAGAGTGGAGCAGCGAAGCCCTGCTCTGGTTCCAGAACCTGCTGGACGGGGAGCAGCTCAGCGCCCGGGTCCTCTCCGTCACGGAGCAGGGCTACGGCCTGGATGTCGTTAGCAGAGGTCAGAACATCGCAGCGGCTCTCATTGCTGAGCAGATGGCCAAAGCGGTCGGAGTGAAGCATGAACAGGCAGAATCCATGACGACAAAAGAAAACGGTGCGAATGAACAAGAGGACGGCGTTGAAGTGGCAGGTGGAATTCATGCTGCTGTAGAATCGGAGGGTGAGATAAATAAAATGCTGAAGCTTTATTTTTTTCCCCTCCATGTTGTGTTTTTAACATGCCGTTTTTGGTTCCAGTTGCAGGTTTCCCAGTTGACTGGAAGACGGTGGAGCTGCCTCTGAACCAGAGCTTTCAGCTGTACATCGCAGGAGTCATTAGTCCTTCTCTCTTCTACGTCCTCAGCCCTGCGCAAAGTGAGAACATCCACTCTGCTGCTAAAAGTTTATAAAATGGATTGTTGTTTTTATAACCATTTCTTCTTTTGTAGTCAACCAGGAAAAGCTCCAGGAGGTGATGATGGAAGTGGCCACCTACTGCAGCGTCTACCAGGCCACTTTATCCACAGGGATGAAGAGCAAACCGTCTGCCGGGGCTGCATGCTGCGCTCAGTTTTCTGGTAAGGATAGTGGCGAATCAGTTTCAACTTAATCATTTGTTGTCTATATTTGCCAAAAAGCCAAAAAGCAATATGCATGGCTTGCAGAACTCAACTCTAGTCCAGGCACATGATAATCTGCTGTGATTTGTTTATAAAACTGGCTTCCTCTGCAGGGTGCTGTTGATGTAAGACTGCAGACGGATCACTAACAATACAGTAAAGTAGAACAGAAAAGGACTGGAAAAAATTAAGAGACCACTTAAAATGATCAGTTTCTCTGATTTGACTTTTTTGAGCAAAATGAACATTGTTTTTTTTTTATTTTATGAACTACTGACATGTTTCTGAAATTCCAAGCAAAAATTTTGTATTTATTTACAGAAAATGAGAAATGGTCAAAATAAAAAGATGCAGAGCTTTCAGACCTCAAATAATGTAAAGAAAACAAGTTAATGTTCATTTAGAAACAACAATACTAAAGTTTAAACTCAGGAAGAGTACAGAAATCAATATTTGGCGGAAAAATAATGAGGTTTTCAGTGCAGTGGGATCTCAACGGTGTGGAGTGAAAACTGTAGATAAGAGGAAAGATCACACCACCAGTCTGGCAGTATTTTAGATATTTAAAACAAAAAACTAATCAATTATCGATATTGATTGATATGACACGCTTCTGTCATGACATCTTTTTCAGCCATATCCTTTATTGTTCCTCATTGCAGAAATTCAGATGTACCAGCAGCAAAAATAGGGGAAATGGAAGCATCTAGATTCACACAAATGTAAAATAATTAAAAGAAAGGAAGGAAAGACAGTTCAAGTATTAAAAATAGCATAATTCTTAGACATATGCAGCTGAGTAGGATATTTTAATGTACAAACTGTGCTTCCATGTTTAATATAATTTAGTCGACTCCTCCAACACCAAACGTTTAAAACTGACTTGATTGGGGATCAGTGCTGGGTTTGCATCAGGAACACATTCTCCTTCTTTTCACACCTTTTCTGTTCTTTTTCAAGACTCCACCTGCAGTTGTTGCTTCTGCAAACCTAAGCTGCTAATACCACGTCTCCGAGTAGATATAATTACACACTAGTGTGTACGTAGTGACTGTAGTAACTGCTTTAAACACAGCATACAGGTAGGAAACTGGTCTAGCGTACATTCCACAGCCAGCTAACAATGGGGTCTGTTTCAAGAGGTTTTTGGTCTTTATCTGTTGGAACTGGGGCAGGAAGATGCTGAACAGGAATAGCAAAAGGAAGCAGCAACTCTGTATTTCTGTTGTGATTTTAAGATTTGCAAACCTAGAATATGTTTTTTTTTTTTTTTTTAATCCCAGGTGATAAAAACTGGTACCGTGCTGTGATCTTGGAAGTTGGTGAGAATGAGCTGAGCATCATCTACGCTGACTATGGGAACACTGAGAAGGTCCCATCCTCCCAGATCCTGCCCATCCCTGCCCGCCTGCTGCAGCTCCCATTCCAGATAATTCGCTGCAGCCTCGCTGGTAAAGCTCAAGTTCTCCTGAATATTTCTAACCTTAATCTAATGTGTCAAACTCGAGGCGCGTGGGCCAAATCCGGCCCGCTGTGGGTTTTTGTGTGGCCCTCTAGATTCTAGACTAAACACTAAGTGTGATTAAATATTATGCTATGAATCACATCAATGCAGTTTTTATCTGTTTACTGCCAAATTGTATCAATCAGTCCTTCCAGTTTCTTTAGAATTATCGTGGAAATTCACGCAAAATCAACAAGCTAATAATGAGCTAAGAATTGGGAGTTTATTGCAGATTTTTCTCAAAAATTGTCAAAAACTTTCTTACTTGTACTAAACAGCTGCTTAAACCATAATTGATGTCAGACTATATAGTCCATGATCTGTACAGCAAGTAATAAAGTCAATTTTACCGTCACAAATAAGTGCAAATATTTCCAAATTGTTACCACAAACTCAAAATCCTGGAGGGACTGAAAAGATGTTCAATAATATTTAATTTTAAGAATTCATTGATATTTTAAAAGTTTAATGGGTTTTATCAATACATTCTGGCACAACCGGCCCTTTAAGAGCATTCATGTCCTTGATTTGGCCCAAAACGAGAATGAGTTTGACACTCCTGATCTAAGTAAATTCACTTTAGTAACTGTTTGGTGTCCTTCATCAAAAGGTGGAGAAAACTTTCCAGAAGAGTGGCCAGAAGAAGTGCTGCAGGCGTGTCGAGCTGAGCTGGTGAATGGCGTCCTAGCCAAAGTAAAGTCCTTCGATGGCTCTGCCAATGTTCTCTCTGCTGAGAGAGATGGAGTTCAGCTGAGCTCTCTGGTTCTGGACAAGCTGAACACTTTCAACAAGGCCAACCCAGACACCAACCAGAAGCTCGACGACGCTCCAGGTGTTCCTGACGGCCCCCAGTCCAAACCTGTCCCCGAATCCCAGTTAGAGCTGGAACCCAAACCAGCACCAGTTGATGCCACTGGGCCTACGAAGCCGGGTGAGCTGACAGAGGATAAACCTCAGCAGATTGTTTCTGCTGCACCAGTCTGCGGTAGGCGAAGTTAGAACGTCAGAAATGAATTTTAAGGAGCAGATAATTTACAGCCAGAGAGATATTTCTAGTGTTCTGTTCATTTTAAAACCCAAAATTCAGTTTGAATGAAAATTAGAACTAGTTCTGTCATTTTTAACACATGAAATTAATTTAAAAATTTTAGTGCGCTAATATTGCAAGTTGCAGATTAGTCGCATGACCTATTTTGACCTAAAATCCTCTCTACCGTGGAGGATTGCTTGGTCTTATTCTGCGTTCAGCAGTGAAAAGACGAACGGGGAGAGTTAGACTGCTGTTCTCAGACATACGCTTTTTTTATTTTGAAAAATTCTTATTTTTGTAATCAACTTTCAATCGAAACGTTTGGATTTTTTCCAACTAAACAATAATTAGAGATAAATCAGTGTAAAAAGAGTCACTTTTTGAATATAAAACATGAATCTATTGCTATCTGCACCTGTAATATTTTCCCTTTCAGAAGATTCAGTGAAGAAGATTGTTGACCAAATGGAGCCGCTGTACCAAGATCATTTGAATGGTTCTGGTATGGAAACATTAAAACAAGATCTAAGTTGACACATTGTTTCATTTTCTATAAAAATGTTAATTTCTTTCTTAATTCTAGATCATAAAGTCTACGGTTGCTGCTGTCAGAGCCTAAAAAAACAGGTACATTTTTTGGTAATAAAGTAAAACAAATATTTTTTTTTTGTTTTGGTACATTATTGTTTTATTATTAAATTAATGCCAGCTGGACAATGTACATTTAATCCTCTGCTTGCTATTAACAGATCAGCAATCTGGAGCAGGTGATGCAGCTGCAGCTTGCTCTCATCAAGCAGTTGGTTGGACAGATTAAATAAGATGATGCATAACTTCCTTTTCTTTCCAAATTGAATTCAAATTTGTTTTGTTTTATCCCTTTATTATATTGATGGTGCAGGATAGTCCTGGTTTTTATGTTGTTTTTTTACCTGAAGTTTAGTTTTTTTCTGGTTTTAAAGTCTCAGGATACACCAGATAGTCTTACACTTGTGTGAAAATCAAAAACCAAAGGCATGTTCAGCCTCAGTTCTCATTAAGTGCCCACTTCCCTGCCTCACACACATGTGCTTTAGCAATTTGTGCTGCCATCTATTTTCACAAGCACATACAGGGAGATCGGCCGATTTGCATTACGTTTGAGTTGTAATAAAAGGATATGAGAATAAAGTGTTTTCATTCTTTAGACGGGTCAATTCTTTCAAATCTACAAGCAAGATTTTTCTGCAACCAAATTCGCTTTAAAAATGGTTTGTCAGCAGTGAATCACAAGTTTTTCCTTTTCTTTTGCTATTGAACAATAAATAAAATGTACCTTTCTGAAAATAAAGTTGTACATGCAGATTCCTTCCTTGTTTTTCTCTTTCTTTGCCTTCTTAGTCCCTCTATTCAACACACTCAAAACAAAATATTGTGATAATTGCTGCTGGATATTAGGAAAATATGACAATAAAGGACATGGAAGAGGTTTGTGAATTGGACCAGAGCAAACAGGAACAAGTCTTAGGTGTTGTGCTCAGTTTGGTAATCCCATCCACCCACTACCAGCAACATGCTGCTGTTAGAAACTGATCAAAAATTACAAAATAATCCCCAGCCTTGTTTTTAAAGGATAAACTAGATTTAAGTTTTTGTTTTTAAGCTGTATGTGCACCACAGAATAATGGCACAAAGAATTTTCTCTTTTCATGTCATTGTTTTTAGTTTTTTTTTTATTTTAATAAAAACAAAATTGCATTCAAGAGGGGAAATACACATATTAATAAAATGAAAGGCAGCAGAAAATACAAAAATCTTGCATATATGAATGTATTCTGTACAAAACCATGGCTTCACAAACATTTGTGCCCTTAAAATAACAGATTTGACTAGGATATGTTTTTGAGTCTTGTACATAAACAGTAAAGTGTTAAAGTCAACCAAATTATAGGATTTCAATATTTTCAACTGAAAATATTTTATGGATGACTAATGAATTATAATTTAAAACGTGATTTTGACACTGTTTTCTAGAATCTTTATATTGCGATGCATTTTATTTAACCATAACACCATGGCTAAAGATATGCAAGCTGTTGTAACAAGACAATTTGCAATAGGTCCAAATTAAGTTGTTGCAAAGTGTGCTGATGCTGGGACTATACCGTCATCATTTCAGTCAACACAAGACATAAAGAATAAGAAAATGTCACTTTGCAGCCTGCAGACTTTACCACTGTACTAGCAAAAACATGGAACAATTGCACAAGCTGAATAGAAGAAATAAAAAAAAGACTTGAACCAGATACGTTGAACCTCTTCTTAATGTCGCAGAATCTGTAAATCTAATCAAAAATCCCTGTCTTAATGTGTGCTAGTACCATTCAATCAGTCCCAGTGTTGTACCTCTTGTGATGTCATCAGCACAAAAACACTCAGTGCAGGGTTGGCCTATTATGCCTTTATAACCTTTGTACTTATGCTATAGAAATTCATACTTTTATGTCTAAATGTGTTTTTATGGTAAGATTAGATTTGCAAATGGAAAAAGTTACATCACTGGATATTAACTTTACAGAAAAAGCAACGCGCTGTGACGCTTTTACACATAATTAAAAAAACAAAACAAGGCAGGGAGTTGTGTTTCTTGGGTACGCCCCTTCCCCGGCTTTGCGCTGCGGGATGAGAGGAGACACGCAGGTACGCTGGAGGTGCTCATTAGCAGGAGGTGCAGTTGTTGCTCTTTGAAGCGAAAAAACCCAGTAGCAGCAACGGAGAGAGGAGTTCTGGAAGGCAAGGTGGATACGGCGCAGCGCAAGGTGAGGATACATTAGCCTGAAATGGAGTAAATTCTGTTTTGATCGCTTGGTAGTCGCGGATGGATTGTAGAGCGCATTCCTGGTATTTTAAAGTGATTGTTCTCAAACTGTGGTACACGTACCACTAGTGGTACATGGACTGCCCTTAGTGGAACTCAAGTATTGACGGTTGTGTAGTGGAAGACAGTGGTCACTGATGGCTATTTATGATGCATTCTTTAATTCTCCGGAGTACAAATTTGGATTTGGATATCAAAACAAACTTCAAAATCAGGTGTTTGGCTTGGTAGTTGGGCTAAATGCTGTTAGCAATGCAAGCTAACAAGGTAATTGTCTGATTTTGTTGTACACAGACACTGCAGCAGCAACATGTTCAGTAAAATAGGTTATTTTAAAAAATATTTAGTGAGATTAAAGTAAACAAAAAACCAAAGATTTATTGTTTTAATCCTCCAACTTCGCCTCTTGGAAGCATGGCCTCTATATATTTTTTAAGATTTATCACAAAAATATCAACTACATTCTTCAATCAGTCATGCAGTGACAATGAACACCTTTTTCTGTCTCTTCTCTTTGTCAACAACAAACTGAAAAACTTCTATTTCATCTTGCGCCATTTTAAAATGTCTACTAAGGTGAGACTTGAGATTTACTGAGGAGGTTCAAGTTTAACTGCTGCCATTTAAAATCAGGTGATTTTTTTCAGCTGTAAGTTTCCAATGGATGGTCTGCTTTAATTATACCAATAAATACAATTAAAAACCAAACAAGGTCAATTATAAACTGGGCTTCTGTGGAGGGAGGAGCTGATTTGAATTAGAAAGGCAAGATGGCTACTTTAAGAGGAAAATTTTAATTGTTAAGGTTTTCTGCCATGATACTGTGTCACTTTCCAACAAAATTGCTTGACAGGGGAAGGAGAAGCAACAATGTTGGAGATGTGCCTTTGCTCCAACACAGCTGAATTAGCAGCTGAATTACCTCCTTGTTATGTTGTAAAACTCTGCAGAGGCCTGATTATGAAATATTATGATACAGGAGCGGAGTTGGACATCAGCACAGAACTTGTGTAAGAATTGCATAGAAATGTAATTCCATTTCAATTTTGTCCACAAATAATTTTACCTTCACTTCCCTGCAAAGATAGTGACCTCTTGTTGACACAAGCTAAAAAAAAATTAAAAATTAGCAACATATCGAGTCAAGCGGCCTCTAGCCAATCAAATTAAGCCCCTTTGATCACGTGACACTAGTGCGCTGGGATTCACTGGCGGATTGCTGCCGCCATAATTTTTACTGCCGAATTCAAAACAATAATAAAATAATCATGCATAGAATAAAAACTAAACATTATAAGTTGAATGGGTAAAAAAGTTACAAAAATCAAGTTAGTTAGTTGATTGAGTTAACTAGTTGCTGTGGCTTGTCAGATCATAACCTGTTAACATTTTGGTGCTGACCCGTGACATATGACCCAATTATGACAGACCTGAACCTGCAAACCAGAAGGTAAAGCCATGAAAATCAACATCAAACACAGCACCCCGGGCAGGGAGGGGGCTCAAAATGCATATTTGTGTTTTAGTTCTTTAGTTTGACAGCTGGAGCGTAAAGATTGCACAAAATCTGTGTTTATCCAGCTAAAATAATTCAAATTCCTTAAGTTAATTTCCAGGCAATTTTATATTATTTTGTGAATTAATTAAAACAGAATAGTCTTCCCGTTTCTAGTGTTCTTAAGCAAAGTTGCACAATGTTTTTCTTCAACAGCTCAACTCAACCAATTGAATCTGCTTTGGATTTTATGTGATTTTTCTGCAACCCTAGATTGGAAAATTGTGATCTAACTTTAACGATTTCTACACAGACAACTTTTTCATTTAAACATTTTACATGAATCTAAGTTCGATGTGAAGTTTTATATATTTTTTAACCCTTTGTGAGTTTTCCCCTTGCACACTGATCCCTCTCTGTGTGTGGTTTCCACCTTGCTTTTGCAACACATTCCACGGCGTCGGTCTACATTATTATGCCGTGAATTAGAGCTGCACCTTTTAATCAGACAGATGTTGCGCTAAACAGAAGAATTTCCACGCTCGTCTTTGTTGTTTTAAATGTGGTTATTTCCGCTGAGTCATCCTACAATAATTTAAACCGTTAGGATGTTTCCCAAAGTAACGCGCGCCACAAATACAGGTTAGTTCTCTGGATTGTCTATGAAGTCGGTTCAAGAAGTAGCACTTCTTTCTAATTACAGTGTATAGTGTGGAGGCACTTTCCGACTCCAGAGTCGTTTAAAAACATCCTCATGGCCCCGCACAAAAGTATTTATACCCTGTGTTGCATCCTGAGTCATTGATATATTTTCTTGTGATTTTATGTGATAGACAAGCACACGTGTGTGTAATTTTTAACTGGAAGAAATCTAATACCTCTAACATTAACCAGGGAAACCAAAATCTTAGTATTTTTGGTGTAGTTACTACTGCAAATATCTTAGCACACTTGAAATGAGTGACATTTTTCAGCAAGATATAGGAGCTTATATTAAGTAAATAATTTCTTAATATTGATAAAATAGTTTCAGATTCACTGGTATTTTTTTATTTTTTTAACTTATAACATGGGAAATGTCTTGTCATAAGAAGTAATCTGCCAGAACAACTAGTAATTTTTAAAAACAATTATTAGGGAATTATTTACTTAAAAGCAGCGTATATATCTTGCTGAAAAGTTATTTGTAAGTTAGTTTTGTCTTATTTCAAGTGTACTAGAAGTAGACCAAAAATACATGGTAAGATTTTGTGTTTTTGCAGCTCAATTCCCTCTTGAAATTACCGTATTAGTACTTACTAGTGTTTATTAGCATACTGTGCAATGTTGGAAGGTCAGATGAGAGAGTCAAATCCCCACTGTGAAACACGGTGGTGGCAGCATCATGCATTACGATCATAACTCCATTTTTTTTGTTTATCTTTCAGATAAAATCCAAATCTTTAATAACTATGTGGTTGTAACCTAACTTAAAATGTGTATCCATAGTGGTTACTATTACAGTAGCATTTGATTTGTTTAGAGTCTTTTTTGTTTCCCTAAAGCTTTTGACAATCTGATAAAATGTTTAAAAAATAGCTGGAAATCACTCATGTCTTTGACCTGTTTACTCTGAAAAGCATTTCAGTTATCTTGTGACGTTCACAGACAAAACAACACTAGAAAAAGTAACCGGCTGTGCTTAGAAAGCAGAATTAAAAGTATAAACAGCAAAATTTTTCCCTCTTAACAAAGGTTAAGCAAAAAAGTTGTTAACTGAGCTCACAACTCGACCTCATAACTCCATCTGTCAGCTCTGTTTACTTTTTGGCCGTTGTTGGCCACACACTAGAGTTTGAGGAGCTGCAGATAACGTCCGATTAACTCCGGCTGCTGATAAATTTGGGCCATAATATCCTGGCTGCCACTCAGCTGAACACACAGAGGTAGGCAAAGAGGACAGACGTGCCAGGGAGGCCCTGTGTGTGTTTCTGAGACAGAGATAGAATTGTGTGCAGGACGGAACGTCGCTTTAAGAGGAGACTCGGTGTCTCTGATAGAGATCTGCAGAGTGGACGTGGCGACGGCTAGCCGAGAAGACCAGAGACGATAAGCATCATCACAGGACATGGACGCACTGTGGAACACGCTCTGCTACGACCTGATGACAAGAAACTTCATTTTTCTCCACTAGGGAAGCAGTTTAAGACATGCATGCTTGCAGTGGGAGGCAGATAGGCGTGCCAACGTAGAAGGAATATGAACACACACACACGGTACACACACCTGTCTTAGAAGTTGGCAGCCTCTTCACAAGCATTCCTCTGAGTCCCTCTGCCATCCATCAGTTCACCAAATTAACCTATTCAGCTCTATTTCAAAGTTCTCCTGAATGTAATATGTTCATGTTATATTTTTATTAGATATGATCCATCAAGTTTTTAATAGTGCAAACCCATCGTAGTAAATAAAATACAAAAATCTATTGTGAGTTGGAATAGTTGTACAATTTTTCCACTTTAAAAACTTTAATGTGTTTTATTGGAATTAAAAGTGAAAGTCCAACAAGTAGTAGTGGGAGACAAATGCAAACAATAAACTAAAACAGTGGTGTTAAATACAGACTTTTTTTGTACGTCTTTGCCAGTTATGAATATGTTCAGAGTGAATTTTTGGCTCATTCTTCTAACTCAGATTCAGTCAGATTGGACGGAGAAAATCTTTTCACGTGTAAAAGGTGTGGTGATGCAGACCCTGTTACTCAGATACCCCCAAATATAATCCAGTGCCACCAACTATATTTAGAAGTCACATAATTAGGAAATATATCACAACATCGCCTGCGACAGACTGGCGACCTGTCCAGGATGTACCCCGCCTCTCGCCCGGAACGTTAGCTGGAGATAGGCACCGGCACCCCTCCCGACCCCACTGAGGGACAAGGGTGTTCAGAAAATGGATGGATGGATGGATCACAACATCGCAGTAAACAATATCAATTTGTGAAGAACTGAATTTTTTGAGTGCCAAAAATAAAAATGCTTTAGAAGATAAGAGGGTAAAGTCATCGAGTAGTTTATGGCTTAAAAAAGATCTTCAATAAAAGTCATATTACTTATTCTTAGTAACATATTGTGCCGATATAGTAAAATGTATTTATAGTAAACGGTAGTAAAACTGTATTTTTATTAAGTAGTATTAGTTGTGCACTTTGTAACATTTGATTACTGACTCCTAGGAGATAAATACAAATGCATTTCACTTTTTTCCACATTTTTATTTAAAAAGAAAAATAAATCTTGCATTTTCAATGCACATTTGTGACCTACGTTTTTTCTGTCTAGAAAACAAATAAATACACTTAATGTACCACAATGTGGGAAAAGGTCAAGGATACTTCTGCAAGGCGCTGTTACCCCAACTCACCAATTAAATGTCTGTTTCACACACATTCCTCAGAACTCCTTCCCCCAAGCTTATCAGATTCAACGTTCTTCCTGCTTTACGGCCTAGTCAAAACAATTTCATGTGCTTAATCTTGTTTTTTTAGGGGGCGGAAGGTTGTAAGAAGTCCGCTTTGCGTGCTGAAATTGTTTTTTTCACACATGAAGGGAGATGAAATGATTTGGTCTATTTTACTTGTGGATTTCGTTTAAAAAGTCATGCTAGTAGTACTGTAATGGTTTCGGGAAGAACAAAAACATGTATTTTTATAAATGTTTATTTTTCTGAGCTTTTTATTATGTATTTTCTTGCTGATGTCTAAGCGTGTTTTCTTGTTTGTGACTGCAGGTGTCCCAACATGCACCGTGACATGATCACTGTCCTTCTGTTCATTTTCCTGCTCCTTCAAGGTTGGTTAATGGATTATATTGTTTTACATGTTATTATTGTCTGGTTGGTATCATAATGGAGGAATGTGTATTTGGCCCAAATAGTGGAATTTCTTCTTCTGCATGCTATCTTGCGCTAATAAGTAATAAATGTTTGATTTCGGATGTTTTTCATCAAATCATAAAAGAAGTGCATATGTACAAACCCAATTTACTCTGATACCACTAGATAAAATCTAGTACAACAATACCCTTCCTGATTAAGTGTCCCAATTAGTAAACAGAATCATGTTGGAGCATAGTAAAGAACAAACAGCACCATGAAGACCAAGGAAAAAACAAAGTAGGTCAGGAATAAAGTTTTATGCTGAGATAGGTTATGCAACAAAATCATTAAAGACCGCATCACATTTCACATGATTTCCTGCACTTTTATTGTTTTTCGAGAAAAAACAGTCAGTTTTCTTTGCTGTTAGCTCCTGTGCTACCTTTACCTTCCCTCAACTGAGCAACATTTTTGATATCAAGATGTGCAAAGAAGTTATAGAAGTGACAAAGCAACATTTTGCCTCATCTTCGCAGCTCCTTTTCAATCAGAAGTATTGGTATTTGCCTGAGGGAAAAGGAGGGATTTAGAGGTAAATATAATCTTGAAGTTGTTTTCAAAAATGACAGCTTTAGCAGCAGGCATAGAATTTATGATGGGTCATTTGAAGACTTTGAACTTTTCAAAACCAGACCCTCTTCTGTGAGTCTCCTGCTAACATATTGCAGAAATAATTCAGAACTAGAAAATTAGATGTTGGAAGAAGGTTTTTTTTTTTTTTTTTTTTTTTAAAAAGGTAAAACTGTAGAGCAAAAAGTTCCCAGACTTGCGTGGAATTAATGTGAAATCCACTGCAATTATTTCTGCAGACATTACAGACACAAGAGGGCCGACGGTGAACAGACAAGCTTTTTGTTCTGAGCTCTGAGGCCTCACTGACCGTGAAAAAGCTGCCCACCTCGGCCCCTGAGCTTTCACTTTGAATGATGTTGGAATCGGGGTCAGGGTGGTGAAGAGGTCGGAGCTGCTGCTGGTTTGCAGGTGGTGCTTCCCTGTAATGGTCGCTGGCTCTTTTAGTCACCTGAACTGATGGTTTATGGCATTTTAAAAAAACTAATGTCATGGACACTGTAGTCAGACATTATTATTGTCATCATGACTGTTATGTAATGCGTTTTCTTTCCTTTTACCACTAGCTGCTAGCTCAGCAACACTCCTTTTTATTAGGTCCTTGCTTTTCCCGCTGTTGGATCTTTGTCTTTGTTCATTGTTCTGGCGGTTGGGCTTTTCTCCAAGTCGTCCCTGATATTCAGAGTGTTTTTTTCTAGACTTCCTGTGTTTTCAGCCACGCTTTGGTTTCTGTTTGATTGTTTTGAGTTTGATTAGTTTTTCACCTGCATACCCTTAAGAAACACAATTATATGGCAGTTTATGGGAAAACATCATTTAGGTCTGTCGTAAAAGAATATGTTAGTAATCGAGTACAGAATATTTTTACAATTATCCGAGGAATCGGATCTTTCTCTCTCTGCCTCTCTTTGCCATTCCTACCATTCGCTCCAAAACCGTGACGACGCGATTCCGATGCCGCAAAACCAACCATCGCACCACAAAATTCAACAATCCTTATTTATACCTCAACAAATTTGACACAAAAACTCCAACATAGTGTTTTTGTGTCACCATTTTGGGAAAACAGTGGTTCAGACACAAACGTATAATATGAGTTTTAATTCTATATTACATGTTCAAAAGAAAATTTAGATTTTTAGCCTTATCTTTATGTCCCATGTCCCTCCCAGTCACACAGGCGGCCTCTGTGCAGGAGATCCAGACCAGCCATGAGAACATAGCAAAAATCAACTCAGCAGCAGAAAGTGAGTATTTAATGCTGTAAAAATATAAAAATATGTGGTGAATGTAAAACTTTCAAATGTAGAAAACAGAAAGTGGAGGTTGAGCAGAATGGCATCCAATTAAAAAGCCATTTATAGAGAAGTTGGAAAGTTTTGAACATGCAAGAACAAAACCAAAACCGCATCTCAAATTCAAAAGTAAGCAACTAGTTAAAAAATACAGAAAGAGGCATTCAAGTTTAGATGAGAGACAAAAACAGGGCAAGCAATTTCTCCCTCTGCCCCATTGTTCAGGTGAAGGTGTAAATCTTTGCCTCATGATACTTTTAAACCCAATCTTGACACTTTCATCTGTCGTCAAATAAGAATAATTCATTCAGTTTTCCTGGCTTTTGTGCTACTATTTGTTTTATTTAATTAAATAAGCTGATTTGGGTCAATAAAAACATAATTTTTTTAAGAAAATAAAAATAAGTGTATCTACAAAATCTACTGGAAAATACGTTTTGTGAATTAAACTTAGCACAGCATTGAAAGCTCTGATCATACCAAGATTAGCTCTATTTATATAATCAAAACTACGGAAACGTGAAAATTGACTCAAAAGTGGATTTAGTGAGAGAAAATGTCCCAGTGACCTCGATGTTAAAGACTCTCTTTACCGTCAGCAGCACAATAACTGCAGCGTTTCGGCTTACTGGACCGTGAAACAACACAAATGTGTGAGGAAGTTGATTTAATGGAGGAATGTCTACATGGAAACTATTTTTGTGTTCATGGGAAGTGATGCAGTGCTCAGCAGTCTTAGACGTCCTCTTCCTCATGGATGGCTCCTACAGCATCGGGAAGGGCACCTTTGAGAGGGCCAAGCATTACGCAGTCAAGCTTTGTGAAGCCCTGAACGTTGCTTCGGATAAGGTTTGTTTTCCATCCAAACTTTGTTTTCGTCCTCATGCTCTACATCAAAATCGATCAACATCCCTTTTTTTCCCCTCTGGATCGGTGCAGGTGCGAGTCGGTTTGATTCAGTTTGGCTCCGTTCCTCGCCTTGAGTTTTCTTTGGACTCGTTCCCCACCAAGCAGGAGCTGAAGAAGCACCTGAAGAAGATTTCATACAGGTGTGTGAAAACTTCTGGTTTGCCTCCGTTCCTTCCCTAGAAGCAAAGATAGCAGCTGAGTTGGAGGAAGTAAGAGTCCTCACTCTGTTCTTTTTTTGTGTCGCCAGCAAGCAGCCACACATTCATTTGGCATTTTTCAATTACAAAAGTCTTTTTTGTCAAGAAAATCTATGTTCTGGTATCTGAACCTCATGGTTCCTGATGACGCATATTTACATGCTGATGTGACTTTTTGTTCACTGAAGGCGGCAGCACGTTGGAGTAGCTCTGTGCTTTTATTGAAATTTTGTTCTTTTTTTTCCCAAACATTCATTCCTGCTTTTTGGAAGAAAATTGATTTTTTGGACACCTGTTTGTTTTGGGTTCTGTGTGGTCGGACTGATTTTTGGCAAAATTCTTTATATTTTTGCTATACGTAACCATGGCAACATTGTGGTTTACAACAGGGAGCAGCTACTCCACATGGGAAAACCTGAATTTATTTAATTTCCCTTCCGGGATTATATATATATATATAAAATATTTTTTATTTTTTAATTTAAACGTGAATAATTCTGTTTAAACCGTTCTCTTCTCAGAGGAGGCAGCACCCAGACGGGCCTGGCTCTGAAATACGTCCTGAAGAAAGGTTTTCCGGGCGGCCGTAATTCCTCCAGCGTCCCGCGCGTCGCCATCCTCCTGTCCGACGGCCGGTCTCAGGGCAGCGTGGTCCAGGCCGCTGCGCAGCTGAAACAGACGGGCGTGGTTTTGTTTGCGGTCGGTTTGCGGTACCCAAAGTAAGGATTAATTATTAATTTCAGTCATTTTTTTTAACCTTTACTCACACACAAGTAACACAAGTAAAAAAGAAAAACACACTATGCTGAAAAGAAAAACGTAATAAAAAAAGGAAAAAACAAGATAAAACTAAAACGGAAATAATATTTATATTTCTGTCCAAGAAAAGACCAGAAAGTGTAAGTCAGAAAAAAGTGTAGAATCTTTTCTGTGTATTTTTCTACATTTTTATGAGTTTGACTGTAAAAAAAACTCATAAAAGAAAACATAATCAAACCTTCATTTTTACTCACTTAAATAGTGAAAAACAAAGATTTAACTCCTCACAACACACCTGAACAACTGTGCTTTTCGCTTCTAGATTTTTAAACAAACCTTTCTCTCTTAACTAAAAGTTTTCCTTTAATTTTAAACCACTTTTATATACACCTAGGAAAGAGTTTACTGTAAGCTTTGCACATGATCATAAAGTTTTGTGGTGTAAAAAATATCCGACTATGAAAAATCTGCGAAACAGTAATCACGTCTTTCAAGGACATGCGGTAATTTGCGATGAAGTTTCAAAACCAGCTAACACTCGGTTTGTTTCACAGATGGGAAGAATTACACTCTCTGGCCAGCGAGCCAGTGGAAAGTCATGTCTTCTTGGCCGATCATTTCCACGATGCCGTTAACGGCGTGTCCACTACGCTGAGCGCGCTCTCTTTCTGCAGCGCTACACCGGCAGGTGGGAGTCGATTCCGATTATACATCACTACAGACCTTTTCCTTCATTTGGTTGGGTTTGATCCGTCGTTGCGTTTCCTCCCTTTCATCAACCGATCCTCGGCGTTTCGCCTTTCGTCGTGTCCCGTCTTGTCCTGCAGGCTGTCAGGCCGAGTCCTTCCCCTGTGAGAGGAAGACGCTGGAGACGGTGAAAGAGCTGCAGGGGAATTTCATGTGCTGGAAAGGCTCCAAGGGATATTCCCCGTACACGTCTCTCTGCCCGTTCTACAGGCAAGAATGAAAAACTTTTCACTCAAATAAAAATAATTTTAAAACTCTTCACAGTTTGATTTTGTTGTTGAAAACTGTAATTATAGGCTTGAAAACTATTTCTGGTTATTCCTTAAAATTTCAAGAAAAGTAATCCGCAATTGTGTGTTAAAACGAAAAGGATAAATTATTTAATGTCGTGATCTGTGTTTCTGTGTGTTTATTTTTGAGTTCTTCTGTGTTCAGTCCTGTTTTCCCTGTGTAGTCCTGTTCCCTGAGTCTCTGTCCTCCCTGTTGATTGCTCCCCAGGTGTGTCGTATCCCCCTGATTACCCTGTGTGTATTTAGCCCCACCTGTTGTCTGTGTTCGTTGTCAGATCCTCGTCATTTGTAACTGTTTCCCTGTGCCGTCGTGTCCCACCCTCGTCTAAGTCTGTTTTCCTGTGGACTCTGAATCATTAAATTCATCATTTTCACCTTCATCCTGGCTGCCTGCGTCTCATCTCACCTCACCAAACCCCGAACCATGACATTTAAACAGTTTTACAAATAAAAATCTTGGAAGCATGACTTGTGCTTCTATTCAGCCTTCATTGTTATGGTACTATTTAATCAAATCCACTATAACTAATTGCTTTTGAAGCGTAAGGTTAAGTTCACAGCAGGATTTTCTCACACCATCCTCTTCAAGAATCTGCTTTGGGAAAACAGTGTCTTTAGTCAGAGGCTTCTTCAAATTCACTGCAACACAGACTGCTACAAGAGATCTTTACTGCCATTACCATCTACAATAACTCTGAAGAATTTGAGTTAATATGAGTTTCAACATTTAATCCCCATCTGGGATCAATAAATTGTTTTGGAATTGAACTACCTATTTTTTGGACTATAGAGCGCACCTCACTATAAGCTTACTTTTTTTAAAAACTGGAAACGTACGTATATAAGCCGCTGGTATCTCCGCCACTCTCGCTGTGTCCACAAGGACACGGCAGAGGGCTGCGTCCTTAATAAATCTGCTATTAAGGACGCAGCCCTGCATCTTCAACGCTGAATCATGGACTCCTTACGCCGAGCTTACATGCAGCGGCTATTAACTTAAAACGGCATCATATGAACTTCTTCGGGGGTTTGAAAACATTTCTCCACCGTGCCTGCTGCTAGCATGTGCTTGTTCTAAAAGAAAATTAGCATTTTCTTCTTTGATTTCCAATTTTGACTTCCAATGATTCACTTCCTGCTGAAGCGCCCCCTGGTGGTTGAAGAAAAAAACAACAGAAATGCCGCACTGGGTTATAAGCTGCATGGTTCAAAGCTTTGGGAAAAAGTAGCTTATGGTCTGAAAAATACGGTAATTCAAAAGTCAACGTTTTTTTTTTTTCTTCCAGTGGCCCTATCCTTCTTCTGTAGAAACGTTCGGCTTTGTTAATTGACTAAACTGTGAACCACCATCATATGTTTTGCAGGTACAGTAAAGTTTACAAGAGACACCAGACCGTCTGCCATAGGACCGTTTGTTCAGGTGAACTTATCCTCTCCTTCCTTTGCCTCCTGCTGCTGTTTACCCTCCTCGATGGTGCTGACCTTCTCCTCATCATCACTAGATCCCTGCGACTCTCAGCCCTGTCTCAACGGGGGAACCTGTGTATCACAAAGTCTAGAGCGCTACCAGTGTGTGTGTCCACCGGGGTATGGATCAGACCCACACTGTGGTCAGTAAAATACTGAGCTCTGAGTCTTTTGTTATCAAACTAATTTAACCATAAATTCTTAGAGGTGGGTAATTGTATCACTATGTCAACGTATTTTTACCGAAGTGAAAGTAAAAAGTAGCCAATATTTTGTAAAAATATTTAGAAATTAAACAATCTAATGGGCCAAAATATAAAGTTAAATGGAAATATTTGTATTCTAAGGATGAAAATGACAATAATTTATGTATCAGAAAATAAAATCAGACAAAATTATATTTTCCAAATCAGTTTCTTTCAATAAAAAAAAAAAACAAAACAAACAAAAAAAACTTTTAAAACTTTAACAAAAACTGCAGGTGTGTGTCTGGTGAATTTTTGGTTAAAACATGTTTGTTTTTCATTCAGTGGGTAGAAAATCCAGAAATTTTACTCAACTAAGAGTAGCGATACGTCATAATTAAATTACTCAAGTAAAAGTAAAAAGAGCAGCCTCGTAAAAAAGTTACTCAAATAAAAGTAACTAGTTACTTCTGACCTCTGATGCTTCCCCAGCTCCTGCTTTGTCCTTGGACTGCTCCATTGATTTGATTTTCCTGCTGGAGGGCTCTGCGACGCTCACTTTAGAGGGCTTCCTCCGTCTCAAATCCTTCCTGAAGCGCTTCCTGCAGACCGTCATCAGCTCCGACAGCCCCAGTAAAGTCGGCCTGGCCGTGTTCGGTGGGGAGGCCAGAGTGGAAGCCCAGGTTGGGAGATTTAAAGGAAACACCAGGAATCTCCTGAAGGCTGTGGATGCTCTGCAACCACCTGGCGGTTTGACCCTGACGGGCCAGGCGCTCCGACATGTGACCCGTCACGGCTTCGTGAGCGAACCGGTGTTCGCCGACGTCTCGGATGACCTCCCCCGCGTGGTGGTGCTGCTCGCCGCCACACCTGCTGCTGATGACGTGGTGGAGGCCTCAAAATATGCGCGAGACAGAGAGATCTTCTTGATAGGGGTCGGACCGGAAAGACTGAAGGCGGAGCTGAATAACATCACGGGAAATCCTCAGAGAACTGTAACGTACTCGTCACCGGACAGGCTCATCGGGAAGATACCGGAGCTGAAGGCCAAGATCTGCAGCGTGGACATGCAAGGTAAACGCTGCCCAGATAGGATCCGTGTCACTAACTCGGATATTTCACACGCCTGGTAAAGATGTGCAAAAAGCCTAAACAAGTTATTTTTTTGGAAAACGTAGAAACTTAACTTTTATTTATTAAAAATATGTTTTTTGCTTATTTCTTTAAAACTCTCATCATGTCATGACAGTTTGGTATGAAACAGATGATCTGTGGAAAAAAAAATTGTCCCTCTGCCTTCTCCCAGTGCTAACTACAGAAATACATGACTTGGTCAGAAACCACTAATCAGAGCCTGGAGGAGTCTCAGCAGCATTGTCAATCAAGCTTCGGTACGCGCTGCTCACACCCTCAACCTTGCTCTCTGCGGTGCTTCAGGTTATTCCTGACATCACAGCATGCCACAAATGCTAAGCTAGTTAATGGTAAGTTATTTCTCTGCCATTAGGAGATTTAGGAGCATCTACATGAGCATGATTGGCAGCTTTAACACCTTCCTCCTGGCTCTGATTGGTTGTATCTAACTGGGAGCGGTGAGGAGGTGGAGGAGCTTGATTTTTTTTTTTTCAGATTTTCTGTACAACATTTTGCCGTTAAACTGTGTTAAATATGCAAAAAAAATAAAATTTTTATAAGATGCATGATGCAGCTTTAAGTCCAGATATTAAACTGTTATTAAACTCAAGCATTTCACAGCAACCTCCAAATTGTTTCATATGTTTCACTGCTGGCAAACGTATGAAAATATATATTTTTAATGTAGTAGCACTGAAAATGCGGCTGCATTTATTTAATGTTTAATCTATTAAATCCACTTTAACTGATTCCAACTTGCAAACGGTTTTGTACTTGAGTCTCTCTTTAGTTTTCCATTTCTACCTACCTAAACTTTGTAAGTAGAAGGTTTATGCATTCATGTTTATATTAAATACTCTCCATCTTTTGTTTCCAGGATGTCTAGGTCAGGCGGTAGACCTGGTGTTCGCCCTGGATGCCTCCGTTGGAGTCGGCCGCGAGAACTTTGCCACGCTGCAGGACTTTGTGCGAAGCATCTCCGTCCAGTTTGACGTAAACCGTGACGTGGCTCAGGTCGCCCTGGTGGCCTACAACCGCAGAGCCACCACTGTTTTTGGCCTCGACGTGCACGAGTCCGGCTCTGCCATCCTCAAGGCCGTGGGTGAAGCCAGCTACATGGGCGGCGGGGTGTCGACCGGCGCGGCGTTGCTCCACATCTACTCCAAAGTCCTGACCGTAGCCAACGGCGCCAGGCCGGGCGTCAACAAGGCTGTGGTGGTGTTGACTGACGGCTCGGGCGGGGACGATGCCGTCGTCCCGGCTCAGAAGATAAGAGACAGCGGAGTTTCGGTTTTTGTGGTTGGCATTGGAGACATGCAGAGAGACAAAGTGTTGATGATCGCCGGTTCAGAGGAGTACATGATTTCTGCACCAAGTTATGAGGATCTCAAGTACTTTGAGGACGTGCTGGTTCAGATGGTGTGCTCAGGTAAAAATACTGAAAACCATTTGTTCACCTTAAGCTGCTAAAACAGACATGATCTAATCACTTTTATTGAATTTTGCATGATTAATTCTTGTAGCTATAAAGCCTCATGTAGCTCTATGGTCCCTCCACTGTGGCTCTAACAAAACCAAAACGGAAAACGGAAATGTTTTTGATTACGGACGCAATAAGAAATGGTCAATTTAGCAGTTTTTCTGCAAGTTCTTATGCAAAGTATATATGTATACAATATCTACAATAGGCTTTGAAACCATACTTATTTATCTTTATTTTCCACCCAAAACTGCCAAGTTACTTGCTTTTCTGATCTGCTTGCATGAAAATAGTTGTTTTGTTTTTGTCAGAGGTGAGGAAACCCGTGAACCTGTGCAAGCCAAACCCGTGTATGCATGACGGCATCTGCGTCCTCTCAGGAGCCAGTTTCAGGTGTCAGTGCCACGGCTATGAAGGGCCACACTGCGAAAGACGTAAGTGCTGCTAACACTGCAAAAAAAAACAAAAAAACAATAAAAAACTAAATCTTACCAAGTATTTTTGATATAATTTCTAATGCAAATATTTCAGTACACTTGAAGTAAGACAAAACTAACAAGTAAGGAGCTTGTTTTTGGTTAGTAATCTGTTTAAATTTATTAAAAAAGTAGTAGTTCCACTGCCAAATCATTTCACTTAAACATGGAAAAAAATCGGTGAAATGATCTTATAGTGGAACTAGTACTTTTTTAAAATCAGCATTGAGGAATTATTGACTTAAATGTAGCTACTGAAAAGTTACTTGTTGGTTGGGTCTTATTCAAGTGTACTACTTGCACTAGAAACTAGGCAAAAAATATCTGGAAAGATTTTGTGTTTTTGCAGTGAATGAACTCCTTAATTATTTCTCAAATTCTTCAACATTTTTCATTATACTTATTAGACGATATATATATATATATAGGAGTGAGTAGAGTTTTGAAGTGGTGGCGTCACGTGTAAAAGGTCAATAACTCGTCTGGAAATGGAAAATACTTCAAATTCCCGACTCCTCTAGATTACATTTGTGTTTAAGCTAAAACTTTTGGCCATGACTGCAGACATCAAGACCTGCTCTGCGCTTTTCTTTCTTTTCAGGAAGCGGTAAAAACTCATCCAGAGGGGATGTTCCAAAGCCTGCTGGTCTGAAGAAGAAGAGCAGACAGAGGAAGAGCCACCAGGAACTCCTGCGTCGTTATAAACTTCACCGCCGGAGACACACTGCCTGACGCAACACACAAAAAAATCACACAAACACTTCAAAATCAGGGGTGTTTTTAGAGGACAGCAAAACCTGATGTTTATTTTTTTAGTATTTAATGTTGGACTTTTTGTAAAGTTTTTTTTTATGTCTTTATATACTGACTGAATAATAATTGTGCTGGCTGTTTAAAAATATAAACTGTTAATAACATCATCTGTGTCCTGATTTTGTTCCCAATTCCTAACCCCAAACTTCACCTCAGCTCAGGCAGTCATGACGGACCGTCATCCCAACTTTACGCAACATAATTATGGCTGGATAAATATAAATAACCACTTCTTTTATGACTGTTAAACATATAAATATGGTTGGCTTTCTGGCACAGACCTGACTTATAATGACGGTCCACAAAATGTCAGCAGGGTTCAGGTCACAGTAAAATGTGATGCACGAGTTTGTAACCCTCATTTCTGTCTGTTTTACCCAACAATTAGTTTAGTAATTGATTATTCTGACAGTCGAACAAAAAAATTAACATTATACAAAGTTTTATTTAACCGCTTATGCCTTTTTTATACAATACTAGAAGATGCAACTAGACAAATAATTTAAGTAAATTTTTTACAAAGAAGATAAACATTTTATTGTCTGAAATGTGGCATTTCTTCAGTGAATTTGACCCAGGTGAAGCTAAAACTATGCCACTTGACGATCTTTGGCTAAAACATATTTAAAGACAACGGTGTTTTCCTCTAAAATGGAAAACGTATATATGCTTTGCAAAGTTTAAATATTGATGTTTTACAGCAAATGAGAGAACATTATTTAAAAAAACAAAGAGCTTTTGAAAAAATAAAATGAAACAAACTGAGACAAACTGTGTAGTTTTTGTCAAACAAGATTGAAAACATTAAAAACAAGCAGTATGGGTTTTTTTCATGACATTTTTTTTATTTGAATAAAAAGTGCAGTTTTAGCTAGCAATACAAGCCAAAAGGCTGAATAAATGGTGTACATCTATTTACATCTTGGCTACCACCATACATGAGCCAAGCTACAATCTAAATTTTACACAATAGACAATTTAGTAAAGGGATTTTTTTTTTTCTCTATTTAAAAAATTTAGTGGTTTTAAAATGTGCTGCATTCTCGTTTCTGCAACGCCAGCCTTAATGGAGTCACTTAAATGCGCTCCTTTGAAAACAAATGAGAAAAGTAATGTTATTAAGGGAATCCAGTGGCGTTCAAGAAGATTTCGGCTTGTGCTTCGGTCTCCTGGCCTATTTAAAGTCTTGGGAAGAAATGCGGGGGTTTTTACTCCACATGGTTGTAATATCTGTGCAGATTCAACAAGTTTCCACCTAAGTGGTGGATTTTTTCTCCCATTCCTATAAAAAGAAAAAGCAACAGCAGCTTTAACACAAAAATAGTGACTTAATAATTAAAGCTGTAGCCTCAGCATCTGTTGCAGTCCAGCCTCACCTTGGCTTTCTGCAGGACGTTTCCTTTTGTGGCGATGATGGAAGTGGGCCTGTTTTTAAGAGCCGAGGCAGAGTTTACAGGGCAGTCTGCACTCGCGCTGTTGTTGGAGGGCTGGGAAGGTGCTGGGGAAGATGACGAAGGCGATGATGATGATGATGGTAACAGTGAAGCTGCTTGTGTTGATATTGATAACGATGACGTCTGTGGATGAGGCAGAGTTGCAGCTTTAGTCTAAAAGACAAAAACGACGGAGAAAGTGTTGAGTTCATGCACCAAACTGATGAGCTCTGGGTGTTTGGAGCGGGCGAAGCTCACCGCCGGGGAGTCCTGGAGGCTGCTGTCCAGCGTGGTTCCCAGTGTGAAAGGCCCCGATTCCACCTTCTTCAGACTTTCCTTCACTTCTACCAGGCGGAGCTCCACCTCCACCCTGCGGCGCTCCGCCTCCCGACACGCCTCCTCCTTCTGCTTCAGACAGGCCTCCAGCTGAGCTTGCTGCTTAGGATCTGAACACACCAAACGGCTGGCTGTCAAACGGAAAACCTCACAACAGAGACGAGTGACAAAAGCACTGAGCTGTACCCTGGCAAGCGCTCAGCTCCTCCTTTGTTTCCCTCTTCTCCTTCTTCAGGTTGGCCAGGCTGCTCCTCACCTCCTCCCTCTCCTTCTCCAGCCGATCGCGCTCGTCTATGTAGCGCAGCAGGTCCGCCTCGGTGCGGTTCTTGCCCAGTTTGACCTCAACGGCACTGGAACTCCCTGAGAATAAAACGTCGGTATTTGTTGGCAATATCACAGCTAAAAAGAAAAGAGAATCCTTGTAGTTGGTGGACATTTTTCAAGCTGCTTTCGGGATTTGTTTGGCAGGTGGATCATTCCAAGTGGTTTTCAAACAGGTTTTACTCTATGTGGTCACAAAAACAAATTTTCTGGACGATAGATTTTTCCAGAAGTTATTGTGATAATCGATAATATTGTTGTTTTGAGACCATTTTAAGTAATATGATGGTAAGAGCATAATGATAATGCAAGAACACATTCTAAACGATTAGTAAACTTTAAATTCTAATGAACTGGAAGACATTTTAAATATCCAAAATCAGTAAATAAAACAACAAATGAAAAGAGTTTTGAAGTCTCGGTTAACAAAATCATTCTTCAAAACAATGGCGAGTTGAGACCAAAGCACCAAACTGAAGACTTTTATCATCCAGATAGACAATAAATCATGCCAATGGAAATGATTGAGTTTCTTATAATTTATCATGCTATTAATTGACTTATTGATTATTATGACAGGCCTAGTCATAATAACGCATTTTCCCCGCACATTGATAAAATTACCTCTACAACAAAAAAGTACATTTTTATTCATTTATTAATTTCGAACAGATAGAAAGTAAAAAAAAAAATTAAAACAAACTATCATGTCTAATTGACATGCAACTTTACATTATCTGTCTGAAAAGGAGCAGGAAGAAGATCTTATGATTTCCTGCCCCTCTCATACTCATTAACTTACAAACATTTAAATATCCAAACACCAGATAAACTTGAATTATTTCCACATTGTATGACACTTAAATAACTCTTCTGTACATTCTTAAATGTACAATTATTTATACATTTTTAATATAATTTTTGCACTTCATGTAGTATTCAAATAGATTTTCTTGTATTATGTACAACGGCTGTAAATCTGTTTTGGACGTATTGCCCCAAACGTCCAAACAATATGCCAAATGTGGTACAATGAGAGAATTATACAAACTAAACAAATAGCAACACTTTTGGCTAGTTTTCATTTTACCTGGCAGTTCATTAAAACCTTTACTTTTTAAATATTTTCCTAAATAAGGTTGGAAAGGGAGGGATTGGGCAAAATCTGCAGATCTTGAATAATGCCAGAAATATTCTTTGCATTTTGCACTTTCCAGTCATTTTTATGTTGAATATAGTGAAAAACTGCACATTATGAATCAGCTTTTAGTTCTATTTTAAAACAAAAGAATAAAAAAAAACTCTGAAAAGTAATGACTGAAGGGGTTCGGATTGTAACGCCTGAAGCTGTAATGGGTGAGTCTTTCCACCAGATGGCGCCGTTCCACATCACTCAGGAACACAAGGCGACCATTTCCACCTCAGTACCGCCTCTAAATCTAGATGTCGTTGTTGGACCTTACCTATGGTGTAAGCCTTTGGCCGTGCTGGTTGTGGGCTGTGAGGGAACCCAGCTGGACTCTTCTGTGCTCCAGGCAAACTGAAGGCTTGTGGGACGCCCAGGCTGCTCCTCTTTGACGTCTCCTGGCTTTGAGTCTTGACAGGCTGAGGTTGTGAGGGACTCCGCGATCGCTGCTGTTCTGCTTTGCTGGGGGAAGACGCTGAATTTGGCCCATTTAACACAGGGCTGGACTCTGGCTCGGTGCGGTTCGTTGAAGTGACCTGGAGATTAAAGGCATGGATTGATTTAATCTAAGTGTACAGAAAGAAGCTCATAAAAAAGCTGAAGCATGGGATAACTCTCCATTGATTTTCCGATAAAACTTATCCAGGTATTTATACTACAATCCCACCTTAAGGCCTGAAAGTCTTCATTTCTTTGCTTTGCATCTTTTTTACTTTCACAATAAAAAAATAAAAATCTTCAACATATAAAGCTCTGAATGCCGTGTTAAAGATTTAATTTATTTAACATTTTTCCTCAATGGTAGACTTTGTACTGGTTATTTCTAGAAACTAGCTCTAGCTAGCTCCCTGCACAATCATTTTTACTCCTTTCTACTTTAAACTTTCCAAACTGGAGTATCAGTATGCCAGGATAAAGATTTTCTTTTCTTCTTCTCACCTGAAAAGCTTTCAGACCTTGTTTTTGTGGATTTTATGTGTACTCCCAATTCACATCTATTGTTTGGGATGTTTAGACTTTCGCCGGATGAGGGCTGGGACAAATCTTAGATTATCTACCTCTTTAACTTGGCAAGAGGAATCCTTCTGGCCCTCTCCAGGGATTGGACAAACTCTAGGAGTTTCCTTGAGAGGCGGAGAAGCTTTGGCTCCGCAGGCCGTGTGGAGGAAGGAGCGCATCGGGACCAGATCCAGGTAAATTCTGTTGTTGCTGTCTTGCTCTGTGGCATTGTCTGGCTGTGTTGCATTGTGATCCTGGGGATTGTTTTTTTCCTCACAGCTCGGCTGGGTATCCTCCTCAGCATCCTGCGCGATATGGGAGTAGGATGTTAGTGATGGAAAGCAGCCGGATGATTGTTGTCAAAGTGAAACCGAAAATAACGCAACCCATCGGAGATTATTCGAGCCTACCTCGGGATCAGCTATTGATGCCACGTCATCGTAAATCTCATCCGAGTTTTGAGGAATAGAAGGGAGGGCGTCTATGTACGTATTTGACTCTGAATATCTCCTTTGCATCAAGCTGGAGAGAAACACAGGCAAACAGAAGTCTCAGCCAGATGTTCCATGGCAGTGGAGAGCTGCGACTCCTCGGGTGAATAACTTACTGGAAGGAAGTCTTTGCGGCGGTGACGATGGTGCAGACCCTTTCGGAGTCAACGTAGTCGTACGTCAGGTCCTCCGGGTCCGTTTTGGTTCCCGTCTGTGACAGTAGGAGGCCCAACCAGTGACCCATATCTGCTGAAGTTTTCGCCTGGGAGAAGAACGGGAGGAGGGAAGAAGGTATGTGCGCTCAATGCAAAACAAGCACTTGCAACACATCCTGGGTCTAAAGCCACATGGTTACATGCCATCCATCGCTTTGGATTAATCAAACGATTGCTACAACAGTATTTAAGATGTGAACAGTTTGCTACTCACAACATGTTGCAATACTATTCACACCCCTCGAGTTTTTCAAGTTTTGTAACATTACAGCTTCAAACTTCAATGTAACTTGTCGAATTTTATTATGTGGCAAACCAACACAAAGTTGAGCACAAATAAAAATGCAAAAAATTTGCATCTGCTTTCATTCGTGCCCCTACAATGTGATAACACTAAATAAAATTAAGAAATTCTTGAATAAATCCAGTTAATCTGCATGTTTTTCAATGAACATCGGTGAACAAAAAGGACTGTGGCAACGATGTGGAGAAATCTAAAGCAGGGTTTTGTCCTCAGCAATATTTCAACATTGATGTGGCGTCTCTGAAGGAGATGCAGACATCCACAGCTCACGTGGCAGAATCGATCAAGAAGACGCCTACAGGTTGTGCACTCCACCGAACTGGACTCAATTGGCAAGAAGAAAGCCATTTTTGAAAGAAAACTGTATGATTTATCATTTAAAGTTTGCCCCACGCCAATGCAGAGGACTCGGCGCTCTGTCAGAATATAGCAAAACTGAACATTTTTTTGTTTTTAGCAAGGAAATATGCAGCAGAAAACCAACACTGCACATCATCCTGAACACACTATATCCACGATGAAATGCGGAGGTGGCAGCATTGTGGTTTCTTCAGCAAGTTTTAAATGAATTAAACTAAATACATGGAAATCTAGGATAAAAACTTGTTAAAAAAAAGACTTAAAATTAAGGCAGAGGTTCAACTTCCAACAGGATGACCCTAAACATACAGATTCAGACAGAGCAACATGAGGACAATCTACATCAAAGCACAAACCTATTTGAAAATCACTGAGGTTCAGCCATTTTACCAAGAAGAATAGGTAAATGTAGTCTCTAATCGCAGTGAACTGTGGCTCTCAGATTTATAGTAGGCTGAACTGAACTGCATGTCATACTTTTAAAAGCTTCCTTACATTTTGGTAGACATCATAAAATCTCCCCAAATAGGTTGAAGTTTTCATGCTTTAATAATGCTGTAGCAGATTTCGACCAGACACATATAAACAACCGTTTAACCTTTAGTGATCCTTGTGCATGAACTATATGAGACCATAAGTATAAAACCCCTCTGAGTCTCTACATACAGTTTCTCTGAACCAATGATTAGTTTGGAAAAATAAAAAAGGAGGAGGCCTCAGGACTAAATAATAAATTCCTAAGCCTATGACAAAATACACACTGCAGCTGGGTGGTACTGAAGGACTAATGAAAGAGGGTGTAGCTTTAGTCTCCGAAATCCCAGCACAACCACACCCTTCACATCCATCCATCCATACACACACACACACACACACACACCAGCACACACACACACGGGACCACCCTTGTGTGAATGCATATCTCATATACCCCAAGTCAGATGCAGGCAGAATGTGTATTTTTAAAATAAGTCGGTGTTAGGGATTGTTTTAGACTTTGCTTGTTTGTCAGATCAGCATTAAATCAGCCAGCTCTTATGAGAAAATGAGCCATGGACAGGAAACGTACCACATCCGATCAGGTGTCAGGATCTATTTACAATAACGTTTGCTAAATCAGCATATGCAGCGAAATACCGCTGTGCTGTGGTCAGGTTAAAAGTAACAGAAAGTGTGCAAAGTCTTAAGCGTTTATTTAATCTCCTGTTTGAGAGAAATGCAGCGTTTATCTACCTCTAATGTCGCAATCTGTGTGCCGTCCAAGTCGATTCTGAAAGAGTAGAGGTGCTCGGGGATGGGGTCGGGCAAAACGCTGCAGCCCTCCAGGGTCACCGCTGGCTGGCTCACTTTGTTCTTCCCCTTGTCTTGGTAAAACCACAGCTGTCCGTTTTTTATGAGACACCAGCAGGTCCGCCACTGGCTGTTCACCAGAACGTTCAGGTAACCTTTAAAAAAAGAAACGAAACCTTCATCAGGAGGCATCTGTTTAGAGCTGAAAATATTAAAAGCTCAGGAAATGACTGTCACTGTGGAGGAAAGCAGCTGAAACATTGTCCATTTACATTTTATGACGTTCAAGCAAACCACTAAATTCGTGAAACAGGTACACAATTTCTTATGTTTTGCATTTAACCAGAATCACAGTTTATGATGTTACAAGTAGAATAATCAAGGAGTCATATCAAAACTTGTTAGCATTAGCCTAGCATTGTGGCCCCGAACATCTTGCCCCTGCTGCCGACCTTTTCATGAAGACTGTGGATGATTTATTTTTAGAAGAAAAAATGTTAAAACAATGTTGCTTTTATGTTACATGAGAACTGAGAACAATATTCAATAGTGATTAACAAACATGCCGCTTGCAGGTAGCCAAAATCCACAAATATTTGAGACTTCCTCTAAAAACACTTCTAATTGCATATTCTAATAGTTCAAACTCTAAATATACCTCAATATGCTTAAATTCAAATGCCTTATTAGCAAAGAACATCCCTAAGATACATTTTCTTCACTGTCTTGGTTTATATAAGCAGCAGTTTTGTCAATGGCTACGTTTACGCCGCTGGCTGAAGTGACGCAATTCCAATTTCTCTTCCCGTAATGCGACAGTCTGAACAACTCAGGTCGGATATTTTTCGAATATCCACTTGGATATTCGATACGTATCTGATATTTTCAAATGTGACCCAAGTCCGAACGGCCAGGTCGCATTCATCCAACGTAACGTCATTGATACTCGACAAACGTCACCATTCTGCGTCCTGAAACGCGGCAAGCGGGAAGAAAAACAACAATCATGGCGGACTATAATGAGGATTAAGTTGTTAATATGCTGGATCCGGTCAGACAACAACTTTAAAATCATAAAATATGCTCCACTGTTTGCATCCATGTTAACTTCCGCAAACACTGAGCACGCTCTCTACGTGACGTTAGTGCGCCCTCTACTGCGCATGCGGGACACTTTCAGGTCCTTTGCAGTTCACACTGGAGATCACATACAAGTCTTATATTTGGAAGTATGAACAATCACGCCAAAAAATAAAAATAAAAAATACGATTTGACAAAAAAATTGGAATTGGCTCATTTCAGGGTGTAGTGTGAAAGCAGCCTATTTGTAATTTTGCAAAAAAAAGTACTGCTTATAAAAAACATCAGTTGAGCATAAAGCAGAATACTTTTGTCAGTAAAACACCAATGCAGTCATCAAATTGGAATGACTTTAGGAGGCATGAATGGAACAGAGTGAAGTAGATCTGTGGTTACCTGAGGTGTCGACGCTTTTCTCGGGGCTCTCCAGCGAAGATGGTTTTTTCTTCCCAATGTTCATCAGATTGCTGAACATTAAACCTGGGCCATATTTTTTCTTCACTATAGCGACAAAGAGGGGGAAAAAAAGGTATTTTTTTTATGTGAAAATACAAGAAATGGCTTCCTGAACCAATGTTGGATGTGTTTGACTACCAAAATAAAATCCACTCACCATCTTTGTTTTCTGTGGTGTCTGTGTGGCTGTCTGTGCTGCTGCCACTCTCTGAAGCCAGCGAGTGTCTCTCATTCAGATCTCCCTGTGTGTTTGTATGAACAATTTATTAATTTCAAAAGCGAATTTTTCAAAAAATAAATGATTTTTGATCCCACTGGTTTATCTAGAACTCCAGAGGTCTAGTACATATAAAGAAAATATTAGAACAAGCATACCTTAGTGCAAATAAGCCGTGGGGAGTCTGATGCAGAATGTTGAGGATCACAGTTTTCAGCTGGCTTGGGACTTATCTCCTGAATAACCTAACATGGAAAACACATCCATGTGTTTTTTCCCACACTTTAACCTTAAAATAATTGAAATTATTGCAGAGAAACACAGAAAATTGATCACCTTAAGCCACTGCTCAGTTTGTTCTTTGCTCTGCAGGCCTAACACAATGGCCTCGCCTCCTACTGGGATGATCTTCAGCTTGTGCTCTTTTTTCTTTGGCTGTTTTTCTTTGTATATCACACTGCAGCCCAACAGGCTAACGTCCAGCAGTGGTGTCTGGTCCTTGGAGCTTTTGTAGCACTAAGAAAAATAAAGAAACCAGGGTGACTTCATCTCTACGGTGCGTGCTGACAGCATGTTCTCCAGTTTTACAGCGTAGCAGTAATTTATTGAGGTTTGTGGGCATTTGTCTGCACTCAACTTTCTCAAGGATCTTTCATTACGTTTCAGTCACGTTGTGGGTTTGGACTTTGAGAAAAACACTGCAGCACACGGTACAACTGTCAGTTATTGATATCCAAATCGTTTGTCAGCTGGGCTGACATTTGGTTAAAACACCTGGAGTTCACAGTAAACACCAACAGGAAATCTGTCAAGGTTTGTAGCTGCAAAAAAAAAAAATCCTCATCCATTCACCGTTGTGCTTTACAATTAGCATGTGGTCTTTGATGCCGCATGCAGCTTGGTTTTCACCAAACATGATGTGCACTGTGGTCAAGCAGCCCTGCTTTGGTCTCGTCTGTCCTGAAGGTGTTATCCAAAAGGTCCTGTGGTTTTTATTTTGTTGAGAAAACTTTGGTGAACCTAAGCCCTCAAATTTGTTCTTTTTAAAAAGAAAATACTTTCTCTTTTCAAGAACTCGACATAGGGCTGTAACGATTCCTCGAATGATTCGAGGAAACGAATCGAAGCTTTGTTAAATTACGTTTTATTATTTAGCGCACCGTGTTGCGGCCGGGTCATTATTTGCGTTGCGCAGCGCTCTCACTTCCGCATACGAATTGTTGACAAAAGCTAAGCGTTAGCAGCATAAAGTAAAATTTTAAAGTTTGGTCTGGGAGAATTTTATTGATTTATAATAATGTCTGGTTTTTTTAAATTGTTTTTGGGGGACCAATAAGCATCCTTAAAAAGACTGGCGTGCTGCCTGGAGTACGGCAACCTGGTGGTCGGTTCAGAATGGCACACCGGAAAAATAAATTTACCACCATCCCGGTTGCAACAAATGGGTGGTGAAGCGTATCGTGGCGGTACGTAGCTGGTGAAGGTGAGAGTTCATTTATTAAACTGACTGAAAAGGAATACATAAACTAAACGCTGGAGTATAGACATTTTTTCTAAGCATATTTGTGATTTGTGAGCACAAATCACAAATATGTGATTTCTTTTTCTGAATTCTTTTTCCATTCAGAAAAAGAAGCTCTGAATGGAAAACTAAAACTTTTAAAATGATATTCGCAGATTCTTGCGGCTGCTGACCTGCTTGCCTCTAAGAATAAATAGACATTTAGATTATTTCTAACACATTCATGTCCCTCAAACTCTTTTTTTGTTAAATTGAATATATTTTAATATTTTTGTATAACTTTTCTTCAGGTTCACTTAGAAAGTGAGCTATTATTGCAACAGGTTAATTTTCTAAACTACAAAAAAGCAACTGTTAGGGATGCTCAAATATGAAAAATTGGACTGAAATTGATTTCTGATAGTTACCCCGGTATTATGCCAGATTTACCAATATTTCATTTTAGAATTTTTTTTTATCCGATTACTCGATTAATCGTAAGAATAATCGATAGATTACTCAATTACTAAAATATTTGTTTACAACAGCCCTAATTACAAGAAACCGTTCATCTGCCATCATTGGTAGCTATGCTAACTAAACTGAGCATTCACAGTTTGAATCTGCACAGTTCTGTGCTATGCTAGCAGCA
>NW_015113875.1:59756-68497 GCF_001443285.1 Poecilia latipinna | reverse complement strand
CTCTAAGAATAAATAGACATTTAGATTATTTCTAACACATTCATGTCCCTCAAACTCTTTTTTTGTTAAATTGAATATATTTTAATATTTTTGTATAACTTTTCTTCAGGTTCACTTAGAAAGTGAGCTATTATTGCAACAGGTTAATTTTCTAAACTACATAAAAGTTATTGTTAGGGATGGTCAAATATGAAAAATTGGATACCAATATTTTATTTTATCAAAATCTTTTTATCCGATTACTCGATTAATCGGTAGAATACTCGATTACTAAAAATATTGGTTACAACAGCCCTAATTGCTAAAGCATTTCTGCCAAATGAGGACAAACAAATTTAAAATGTGGCTTTTTTGGGTCACTTATTTAGGCATTGATGTGTGACTTAAATATAAACCCAATGGGATGTTATTAGTTGACAGAGTAGCAGGTGTCTTGACTAATTTTCAGCTGTCAGATGGTCACACACCACTCTGAAACATTTGGGTAAAAAGTTTAGTCCATCGCCAACCCTGACTGGATGGAATAAAAGTCTGACAGCAGCAAAAAAAGCCCAGATCAACACTTCCTCTACCACCTTACAGTGGTTTGTGCTCTTTGGCCTGATATGCAGTTTGGTTCACTGTGAATAACGGTCAAACTTTTCTAATTTAGTTTTGTCTGTCTTAAGGTGACTGTTCAAAAGGTCTTTACTTCAGAAGCACATATCCAAACCTAAGCTGTGCCAACAAGTTATTTTTAAAGAGAAGAAACATTCATCTTGCAACCATTTTAAATATGTTTAATCTGATAAACAGATATAGTCAAAGACTGACCTAAAAGTTTAATAATCTACTATTTAATGAACATTTTAATAAACAGGAATCTCTTGAAAATTGTGGTCATTTCTTCTCTGAAAGATGGTTATGAGAACCGAAGTAAAGTTAATAGAACTTGTCTATGTTTTCCACTTTAAATAATTAAAGTACACCTTAAAACTATTCAGAAATTAATTGGGCATGCTTTCGTTAACTGTTTTCTATGCATAATAGCAAACTTACCTTAGTTTACACATTGCATACCAAGATAATAAGTCATTACAAAGGTTAAATAGTGAGAATAACTTGTCAGAAAGAAATGCACACTGACCAGCAATAACAGAAGGACACAGAGAAATCTCTTGAAGTCAATGACAAACCTCTGCCCAAAATAATGACTGTTTACAGAAATCATCTCGATATTTCAATACAAGCAGAAAAATAAATTACATTTTGTAATTTAGGTTTTCAGGCTGAACTTACACATTAGTTTGATCTAAAATTCCTCTAATTACAGAGGGGAAACACACTACAGCTGATGTTCTACACAGAACATCTGCTGGTCTTTAACTGAGCGTGCAACCCACCAGAAGACGATGATCTTTGATGACACAGAGCTGCTTGGCCCACTGGCCAAGCCACTTCTTCCTCCACAGGAAGGCGCAGATTCGAGCATCCTTCATCAGCTCTATAGACGCCTCGGCTGACGGCCACTGGTGCTGAGCTGACGGTGACTTCTCTCTGGTCACCTCCTCTTCGTCGTACGACTCGTACGAGCTGCTGACGGCGTCTCCGTCGTCTAAGAGGAAAAAAAACCCGCAGAGGCAACAGTTAAAACTTTGGAAGGAGCGTCGCTTAAAGGATTGTTTAAAGCAAGCTGAAAGGGGTGGATGGTTTTGGAGGAGTTAATGAGCTTAATGTCCGATCTCCTGATCCTCTTGAGTGAAGCATTTCCTCACAAAACTTAAGCAGACGGATGAATTTTAAACAACAGATGGATGATTGGCAGGAAAATGAGGACAAGTGAAAAGGACACATTCAGGAAACTGATAAGTCTGATTAATGGCGGCAGCTCCCTAACATGCCACGCTCCGACCATGCTGGTTTCCCCATGCGTGTTTTGGTAGAGGCAAAATAAAAACAAGTGCAGACATGCCACAGAGACACAGGAGTCTCATCTACCCCCGGTGATAACGGCATAAACCACACAGTCTGAGCTGAGCACTCTCGTCCAGGGCTCAGAGAGGAGGCCAGACCGCGCCAGATCTGCACAGTATCAAAAAAACCCCATAAGAAGACAGGAAATATGGGATGTTTTCTTTAATAAAAAGTATCAGTTGAACATAAGGAATTAAATGCATTTATAAAAAAATACAGATCTAACAACAATTAAGTAGATTTAATAAACCTACCCCATTATTATCGTAGATTTAATTTTTTTGGTCTAGTTTCTAGTGCAAATGTCTAACTGCACTTAAAATAAGACAAAACTAACTTACAAGCAACTTTTCAGCAAGATGTAAGAGCTTGTTTTAAGTCAGTAATACCCTAATATTGCAGATTATAATCTGCCAAATAATCTGGAACAAGTACTTTTTCTGCAATTTTAAGGAATTATTAACTCACAAAAAGCTCATATTTTTTGTTGAAAAGTTATTTGTAAGTTAGTTTTATCTAATTTCAAGTGTACTAAGATATTAGACCCAAATTGCTTGGTAAGATTTTCTGTTTTTACAGTGTTCACAGAAAATGCAACATCCTCCCATTGATTGGTACCCCTAACAAATCCTCTAAAAGAAATATCCTTGAAAAAAAGTTGAGCAGTAATTTAGGAAAATTTAAAAACAAGTAAAATGTTGGAAAATATGCACAGAGACCAGGATGGTAAGAGAGGTAAAAATCTCCAGTGTTAGAGGACTGTAACCAAGAATGGCAGCTCAAGATCGTCAACCCTGCGGACCAAACCAAAAGATGCTATGTGCAAACCAGCTGTTTGTGGGAATGCCAGGAAAAAGCCTTTTCTACCCCACCATAACAAATCCAAACCAGTGGAGTTTCTTTCCTCATCCTGGGATTTTAATTGGGACTTCGGTCAGACGTGGCTAAAATTGAGTTTTTATAGCGTAACCACTGGAGGTGGTTCTGGTGCAAAACAAAAGAAACACCAGGAGATTTTAGGTAAATAACTGATGGTGTGTACAAGAAAACCAACAATAGGGTTATCTTTGGGTATTTCAGCTGGAACATTAGTCAAATTAACACAGAAATTGTTGCAATGACAGAAAAGCAATTTTTTTTCATGACTGTCTCAAACTCCAGAACCAAACACTGTAGAAAATGATGAGCTGAAAAGGAGAACAAGACTCCTTTGGTGGTCAAAGATCCCAATGTTACAGAAAACCAAGTGCTGCCCTTTTGGCTAAAGGAATTGTAAAGTATTATCACCCGGGGTGTCAACAATCAGTGATTTATTTAAAAGTAATTACTTCCTCACTAAACCAGAGCTGAAAATCCCAAGATGGCCGCTGAGTCTATAAAACAAAGTGATAGCTGTATTAATGAACAGTTTATCTGCATTCATGAATAATTAACTCAGCTCCAACCTCTGCTGGTACACGTGTAACTAGAGTGTTTGAAAGCATAATTTGTTAAGGACACCAGTGTAGCAACAATTAATAAACTCAAGTTTTTCCAAAATGCAGCTTGGATTAGTTTGGATTTAGGGTTGAATAGAACAAGAAGTTTCTAATATTTAAGACGTTTATTTCAGCTTATTTCTGTTGTTACATCAAACCAAACTTCCTCACAAGTTTTACATAACATGTAGCTCAACTATATTTGAGTTGTTGGTGTTTTTCTGCATTATTTGCTTTATCTATTTGTTTTGTTTTCGTACAAACACAATAAATATGATGTTCAGCTCGGTAAAGAAGTAGATGTGTGTACTATTAGGTAGAAATCTATTGCCAACATAAATATACAGTTTTTACAAATGCATTATTTGCACATACGGTAACCGGTAACATTTTTATGAGTATAGAGTCTTCCACGTATAAAACAATTTTATTGTTATTTTCTGAAATATTATGCGATAATTGCTTACATAAGATAAATCTTTAATAAAAAGACTTCTTTGAAGTAGAATCAAATGCAGCTTCACATAACATTTAAAATGATCCAATTGTCGTTTTTTATTTGGTTGCATTATACTAATTTGCCACTAGATGTCACTAAATGCTAAAAAGTGCAACTCTTGGTGGTTTTGCGGAAAGTGTAAAGAAATCTTGAAATATTTTGCAAAGGACCTTACCGTTGGTCGTTTCCTCATAGGGTTGCGCCTCCTCATAGTAACTCTCTGAAGGATCTATACAGGCTGGGGCTGGAATTGGAGGCAAGGGGAACGGTTCCCGACCCACTACGCCCTGACAAACAAGAGAAATCTGTTGAAAAATTCAGTTAGTTGAAATAGTTTGTAAAAGTTTATCCATTTAATCTGTCATCAGTACATCTGAACTATGTGTGGATGGTGAATACATGTAAAAAAACAAAAACAAAACAAAAAATCGCACACATTCACGCATTTATTATTAGTCATGTTTTATTCCTGCAGCCTGAACTTATCATTAATCCAGCTAGGAGTAAGTAGGGAATTCCTCGTGTAACCAATCCTTGTCTGACCCAGTGCACTAGAGAGCAAAACTCTGCCTTCAGGGGAGAGTGTGTGAGAGCATAGACATAGGAGAAGGAGGTGTGACGTGTGTGTGTGTGGGCGTGCGCGTGTGTGTGCACCCAGCGGGTTTTCCTGAAATCAATCAGCAGTCTGGCTTCACTTCTGTCTCTCTTGTCAACTCCTGTGTGGCAGACCGTCTGTCTGCCCCATGCCAAGCACTCAACCAAAGACAGTAAATTAGCTACATGGTCCAAAACACATTTCACAGACATCTGTTATCACAAGAATCTATCTTATTCTGCCTTTCCAAGGAATAATGGCTTGGAAAATCCTGAAGAATTCATCCTAATGGACGAATCTGAACAAGCTGTGATTTTTAGACTATACAACGGCTTACAAAAGCACTCACACCACAAATATTTTTATATTTTGACCAATAGAAACAAGCACATAATTGTGAAGTGCAAGATAAATTATACTTGTCTGCCAAGTTTCTCACAAATAAAAATCTGAAAAGTGTGTTCAGCCAGTCTGAGTCGATGCTCCGTAGGATTAGCAAGTCTTTCTAGGTGAGATCTTTACCAGCTGTGTACATCTAGAAAAAGACATTTTTATCCATTTGTCAGTCATATTGGACAGAAATGAAGAGTACCTGTTGGCATCAATTCAAAAGTATAGTCAGAATTTCAGATTTTCTTTGTTTTTTTAACTGTTTCAGGGTAATTTTGATGTGCTGAATCCAAAAATCACACTGGTTTTATTCAATCAGGTCAACTTTCTGACCTGCAACACGAGCATCAAAATGCATGACTTGTTCTCACATCTGGATCGGTTTCCTGAGGATCTGGGATCAATGAGTGACGAGCAGGAGAGACGATGACGTAATGTTTAATTTACATGTACTTAACCTTAAAAGTGTTTATTATTCAATTCACAGAAATCCAAGTTTGTGACATTCAGTTAATACATTCTGTTAGGAAACACTATTTTCTCCTACAACCTTCTTTGGATGAGAAATTTTAATGGAAATGAACTGATAATGTCGTCAATTTAGTCATCAGATTGAGATTCTCTAAATCAAATTAGTATTTGCATTAAATACGGACACTTTTAATGCAAAGTTGCTTTACAAGTTGCACTAAAAGTCTATTAAAAGTGCAAACGTTGCATAATTGGGTAAATATTGGCACCTTCATGTAAAGATGGCTCTTTTAATGCAACTTTGCATCAGAAGCGTCATTATTCACCGAATGACAGCTCATGACAACAGTGATAAACATTACTAAAGACTCCTTCATGTTCATAACAGGTGTTATGTCATATTTATGACAGCGTCATGTCAGTCTTATGCAGATCCCTTCACATGAAGTGTTGCCGAATAAAAACCTGACCTGATTAAGAAAAAATTATGTCATTTTTGGATTCAGCGGTGCAAAATAGTCCTAATTCAGTTGAAAAAACAGACAATTTCCAAAAAAATATTTTTTGTAACCCAGTGTTATCTATTGGGACTAAGTTGAGACTTTGACTAGGTCATTTTAATCCATGTATGCGTTTTAATCTGCACCATTCGATTGTTGCTGTGGCTGAATGTTCTGCATAATCAAATGTTGATCTTCAGCCTCAGGCTCAACTCTTTTGCACCCTTTAGCAGGTTTTCCCACCAGGATTGCCATGCACTTAGCTCCATCCATCTTCCCACCAGCTACCCTGCTGAAGAAAATCATTCCCACACCACATTCTCCCACATGTTTGCTATTCCCCCTATACGGATTGTAGCAACCTGGAATCATGACTTCTTTTGTCTTTCTCTTAAAGGTTTTCTTCTCACAACCTTTCTGTAAAGGCCAGATTTATGGAGTGAACGACACTCTGGGAACACTGTGGGATTCCCCTAGCGGAGCTGGCTCAAGAGAGGGAAGTCTGGGCCTTTCTACTGCTGCCCCTGTGACCCAACACCAGATTAAGCAGAAGACAAAAGATGGATGGATGAAAAAGTTGTTCTGTCAACACCTGTGCGTTGCTATGAGCTGCTAACTGGTGTGTTCCTTGGTCTTAATAATGCTCAGTCACACTTTACTACTTTACTTGTTTAAGGCAGCAAATTCTGACATAACTAGTGATTCAAGAGCATTTAAATGTTGCTGCAGTGTTGAATTCCTTGCAAAGATACAATCAGAGAAAGATACACAAAAGGCATGAAAAATACTTCCTTGAATTTCTGCACAGTGCTTATTGTGTTGCGACATTGCACACAGATGTTTGTATGCATCAACCTATCTTTGCGCAACAATCTCTCCGTTCAAAACATGATTAGTCATTTCTTCAAAGATCACTTTCTCACTCCCACTCTGTGCTGGAATAACTCCTACATCTCTCCGCAGGAAAACAAGGTCTATCCCATCGACTTGTGTCCACAGGCTTTCATGGGATGAGGTAACCGAAGTGGCAAGAAGATCCGAGATACACAAGTTTAGTCTGGCAGACGTGAAAACAAGGATGGTGGAAACCTTCGAGTAAAAGTGGAATCTATTCTTTCCTTTATGATGATGTGATATGATCAAAAATTAAGGTATTTTCCAGATAGAAATCAAATATGCAGACGACTACAGGGATGATGTGAGGTTAAAAGCATTTCAGATAATCTGTTTGTGTGGAATAAAGCCAGCATTGATGCAGGCAGCTTGTATTTTCATAGAGATTTACGGTGAACTCTCAGAGACCCTAAATGACATTTCTAAACTATTTTCCTCCCACCACTAATGTCTGGACACACTTCCTGCATTCTTTTACTTTCGCTTGAGTTCCTGTAAAACTTACAAATTATTGTAAAACTCACAGAGAAGTTTTGATGAACAAACAGATTTGAACAAACTGGAAATATTTGGTTCAGATCAGAAACGCTGGTGGTTGAAATAGATTCTCCTCAGGATGGTTATTCTGAACATTTTAGAATAATCCAATTTTTAATTTGGGAAAACATTAAATACTAAGAACAATCCCAATTTAACAGAAAAATAAAGTTTTTGCCACACTCCCCACTGTCACATTTATTAGCACCCTTGTTGGCGACACTTTAAACTAATTGAAAAACACTTCCACATGTGGAATTTGGCCACGTGGTTTTGATCAGTACTCTACCGAAAACCCGAGTTTATATTTCAAATGTCCAGGTGTTTCAAAAAAAAATTACTTTGGAAAAGACTTAACGGTGAACACAAGGTTCATTTCTGCATATGCATCTTGCGTTTCATGACCAACTCACCTGGTTTTTGTTGAATGAAACGTTCCGTTTGTCTCATATGACCAGAGACCAAGGCTCTAGTTAAAATCTCCAGGAGAGTTCAACAAACTCCACATGTTTATACGCTACGACAGAGACGGCTGTTTCGTCCAGATGCCTCCCAAACAACAAGCTTGTTTGGAGTAATGACGTCGGATTGTTGTTATGGAGACTTCACCCTGAGGTTTGGAGATTTTTTTCCCTCCCTGCCCTATCATCCTGCTCATGGGTTGTGGTGGAGAGATCAACTTAACTTGTGGCTAAGAGAAGTGGGCCTCTTTATCACATTATCTTCTTACTGTAGGAAAATAAAAGTTGCTGATTTCTAATTTAAAATGCCTGGACACTCTGATTACTTTCATGTAGTAAGAATTGTTGAAGGCTTTAATAAATGTGACACTGGTGATTTTGTTTTGTTTTATGCATTTTTACACATATTTAACAGGGATGCAAAAAGTGTTGAGGTTGCTGCATAACCAATCTGTAAAAAGTTTATTTTTTATTTTTTAAATTGAGCCACATACTTAAAACAAACCATATTTGTCTCTATGAATAAAAATCATAAAAATCATTATTTCTAATGTGGGCTGTCAGAGACCCTTCCTGTCACTCCCTTTAATCAGAGAGGTCCCTGTTTGTGAGCTGTTCCCACAATATCAGGTCAACCATCTCACACATTTCCAGTAATGCACAGCAGATGCAGCAAGCTGTCATAATACGTGGCGTCATGTCACGGTCTGCACGCAGTCACAGTGACGACGACTCGGCTTAATAGCCCGCATGCCAGAACGCGCAGGAAAGGATCCACCAAAGGCGGGCGTGGGACGAAAAGTGTTTTCATCGCAGCAAAAAGAGGAGAACAGCAGTTTTATGTTAGAGGGTCCTTCAATGGTTCAGAATGCAAACATCAGCAAATGTAGCCGTCGCCATCAATGCTGCTCTGGTTTAGGGCTGTTGTAAACGAATATTTTAGTAATCGAGTAATCTATCGAT
>NW_015113875.1:40617-55611 GCF_001443285.1 Poecilia latipinna | reverse complement strand
TAAGTGCATAAAACTTTTTATTGTGCAAATTTTGGTTTAAAGCCCTACTCTGGTTTTCTGTTAGTTTTAGATCACATCTATTGTTTGAGACAGAATGAAATCCTGAGTTAAGATCAATTTTGGTTATTCATTAGTTTTAAAGGTGGAGCCTGAAACTTTTTCAAATACAACCGATTTGGTGTGGCAGCTGATTCGCTTTAAGGGTCAGATAACATTGATATTGAGATACAAACAAAACCTAAAATAATTAACATTATTACCTAAATTAAAAAAGATAAAAAAAAAATAAATCAAGACTTAATTTAATAAAGTAAATATAATTATTCACATTCAGTTTAATAAAGCTCCTGGTGTAATTGTCATGAAGCTAAATTTAGGAATAATGTTAATTACTAAAAGTCACCTGAAAGCCGAATCATAAAAATTTTTTCTGGGTTTGCTTTCAAAGCGCCATGCTGAAGATTTTGTATTTATGTCATTTGTTTCCCTGTACTCTGTGTACATCAAAAAATCTTATGCAAAATCTTCCATATGAAATGATAGGAACTTATATTATGCAAACAACTAACAAACTGGAAGATGACGACATAAACAGGCATTTTCTGAGGCAGTCCTGATGTTGCAACATACATTATGTTTGCACCAGTCAGTTGATTAAAAGACGGTTGAGGAACTTTAAAGGAGCAACTAAAGTTATCTGAATGTTTAAGGCTTTTATTGTACCAAACACCCAGAAGTTGAATTTAATCAGGTGTGGATGTTGCACTTGAGCCAAATACAATCAAAAGAGAAAAAGAAAAACTGCAAAATGTTTTCATTTGATATATTTTGCCCTTCCTATGTTACACATTGTGTTCAATAATATCTAAAGATTGCATTTATTTTCTCCTTCAATAACATGTTTTCAATTTTAATAAAGTATTTACACATTTACCCATTATTCGCCCGCGAACAGCTGAAATCCACAAACACCTGAGGCGCCCTCTAAATGCTTACAAGTGCTTATTTTAATAATTCAAATACCAAACATGCTTTAGTAGGCAGAGTGAAAACTGTCTTAGTACTACAGCAGAAACGGAAATCCTCCGTCTTTTGATAAAATACATAAATAGACAAATTTCCCACATTAATTTGAATTATGTTCCACAGAAAAGCAATAGGCGGTGGTCCCCTGTCATCATCCAGTGATGTAAATGGTGCAAACCTTGGACTCAATAAGAAATAAGTTTTATTGGGATTTTTTTTCCTAATAAAATTATTACTATGACTTAGCTACCTCATGATTGAGATGGATGTTTTCTTTTCATCAAAGTGGCAATGGAGTAAATAAAAGTAACAGTAAAAATACCCAACTAACTGAGGGAACTCTTTTAAAAAAAGTCCAATAACAGGAACGTCCAAGCCCACTCTGGTTGTTCAGAAGAGGATCTGGGTGGGTTAGGTTAGTCAGAAACTTACCCAGAATTTTACAGAAACAGCACTAAGTTAGAAATTCCTGTTTCAGATTAGGGGTCTAAATGCTTTTTGCCCTCCCTTGAAGAAACATCCCCTTAATGAGACTGCAAAATAGATTACACAGAGCAGTGAAGGCATCTGTTATTAATTAAAACAAAAAAACAAAAAAAGAACGACAAGCATTCCAGAGCAGCAGCAGCGGCAGCAGCAGCCCCCCATCCACACCGCCCACCCACTGTTATCTCTATCTGTTTTCCCTTCTTCTCTCTCCATTTCTGTCATCTTCACAAAAACTAAATCTCCTGGTTGTGGGGGTGAAGGCCAACTGGAATGTTGAAAAAGACACACACACACAAAAAAGAGAAAAAAGGACACATGCCAACTACTTTTTTTGTTGCTTTCACTTCTGTCTCTGTCTCACACTCAGACATGCACACATCCTCACCACAGAAACACAGACGAGACGGGATGGATCGAGGAGTTGGGGCATAAATAACAAAGAGAGAGAGAAAGGAGGGGAGGAAGATGGGTGTGGTGGAGGGGCTTTGAGGGGAGAGTGGGAAAAAGAGCCCAAAAAACGAACACTCTGAGGAACATGGAAAATCCCTGGTTCCCATGCCAAAAATCTGCCGCAGCAAAAACACGTGCAAACACAGAGACCCAGAGGAGCTGAGGGCCTGTAGGGCACTCAGAGCAGATCAGAGGCTTGGTGATGAAAATGATCAGGAAAAACTTTAGCTCTCAGAAATCCTACACTTTTCTGCCACTCTCATCACTTCCTGTTAAAGTTAAAATAGAAAAGTGCAGCTCAGCTTTCCAAGAGCAGTAAAGTGAAGAAAACCTCATAAGTCAGTCTGTGTATGTTCTGCATTCATCTCCTGTTTTGACTCCTCGGAAAGAGGGATGTTTTCCGAATTGCAAAAGATAAACTTTTCTTACAGCCGACCAAAAATGATGCTTAATTACAGGAAATCCACAATGGTCAGACTTAACAACAAAACAAATTAGATTTAAAAGGATGCACAACTATGACCAATTCAGCACTTTGTTAAAGTAAATAGTAGTTTATTGCTTTTTCACAATTTTTTTTCATGCTACAACCACAAACATATGCGTTTGTGGATATCTGGGACTTTATGTGACTGACCAGAAAAACATTATACATGAGGGGAGTTTGCAACATTTTTTGTTTCTAACATTTTTTGTTTTTAGAAATACAAATTTGGAAAGTGTGACATGACCCCCTTTACACTGATACGCCTAAATAAAACCCAGGACAATCAAAAGAAAGAGGAGAAAAGAAGTCCTGATTCAAGATATGGCAAACATGTGGAAGAAGGTGCTCAGATCAGATGAAGCCACTGCCCCTCACAATAAATACCCATCCCCTTTATGAAACATGGTGGTAGCAGCATCATGCTGTGGGGATGATTCAGCAGGGACAGGGAAGCTCGTCAGAATTAATGGTCGTAGGCCTGCCACGATAAATTTTGCTAGACGATAAATTGCCCCAGAACTTATTGTGATAAACGATAATATTATTGTTAACAATGACACAATAATGCAAGAAGACATTGCCAAGGATCAATAACCTTTAAATTCCAGTGAACATTAAATTGGAACTGGAAGACATGTTAAATATCCAAAATAAATAAAGAAAACAACAAATACAATGAATAAGGAAGCCTCTGTAAACAAAATTATCTTTCAAAAGAAGGGCAAGTTGAGACAAAAGCATCAGAGTGAACACTTCTATCATTCAGTTTTTGGTAAAAAGAGAAAAACGATAAGTCAAGCGAATGAAAATGAGTTTCTTTTAATTTATCATGCAATTAATTGATTCATTATTTATTGTAACAGGCCTTTTAATGGGAAGATGCATGGAGCTGAAAACAGGACAATCCTAGAAGAAAATTCTCAGAGGCTTCCAAACACTGATTGGAAGTATCATGACTTAGATCAAACCATGTTTAAAACAGTCTAGTCAAAGTCCAGACCTAAATCACCAAGAACGTTGTGCCAGAACTTGAAAATGACTGTTTACAGACAATATGACTGAGCAAATGGTAAATGGTCTGTAATTGTATAGCGGCTGCCATATGCCGGCGCCTCTGACCACCACCAGCAGGCGAGGCGACTTATCCAAGGACACAACAGATGTTGCTCAATGACAACGTCAGAGACGGACAAAGCGGGGATCGAACCAGCAACCCACCAATTATGGAACAAACTCCTACCACTGTCGCCACCAAAGACTCGCAGAAGTAATTTTAGCAAAAACTGCCTCTACAAAATACTGAGTTACTTGGCAGATTTTAATTTGTTATAAAAAAATCTGTTTTCCTTACTTTTCCACCTTCTAAATAAATCAATAAAATCCCAATACAGTTCATACTTTTGCACTGTAGTTCCAAACAGCAACACAACTCATAGTGCATGTTGACGGTTTCTCTATCCTGCCCAATGCCTGCAAGTGACACAGTAGCTATCTATAGCCTAAGCTATTTTCAGACCAGGCAGGCGGGGCGCAGTTCAGCTCATACTTAAACTCATGTAGTGTTAGAGGGGAAAATGGCTAATCTACACTCAAGTCATGCACCAAATAATTACTTGGGGCCTGTTTTAGAAAGATGAGGTCTTTGTTTGAACGATCATGGAAGCGCCTGGGAGCCTGGGAATCAGCCAGGATATTAAAGCCGAGAATCCAACTGTTGATCTGGAGGAAGCAGAGGCAGACTGGGTGAGAGTGAGAGTGGAGGAAAGCTGGTTCCATCTTAACCGTGGGTTTCTTGTAAGGCACAGCGACTATTTCCGAGCTCTCTTTCACTCAGGGATGAAAGAAAGCCAGGAAGAGGAGCTATATCTGAGAGGAGGCGTGCACGCAAGAGGTTTCCTTATTGCGCTTGCCGTCTGCAGGGATGAGAACCCCCCCATCAGGGACCCAGAAGAGCTTGTTGAAGCCGTAGAGTGCGCTGCTTTCCTGCAGATCCCCACTTTGACTCGGCATCTTTGCGACATCATAGACTCGGATAACTGCCTCTTGCTTTACCACGCGGCTTCCATCTTCGGAGTGCACAGACTGTTTCAGAACGCTGCTCTCTTTCTCTGTGATGCTTTTGATGACCTCAAGGAAGCAGCAGAAGGCACAATTCCTGAAGAGCTGCTCAAATACTCTCAAACGCTCTCCCCTGCTAGTTATATTGCCATAGGGACCCATACGCCATCAATGGAGCTGCTGCAGGACTCTTTCAGGGTTATTTGCTTTCTTGATGAAAAGGAAGGGGAGTGGAAGCATCTGACAAACCTGCCAATTCTTTGCAGTACCTCCAGGGCTGGGGTGGCCGTGCTTGACAATCGGCTGTACATTGTTGGGGGAATTTACGGCTATGGCAAAGACACAGTGGACAGAAGCTTCTGCTACAATCCAGATTCAGGGATATGGACAACTCTTCCAGGTCCACAGCAACCAAGATACGACTTTACGCTGCTTGGGCATGAGGGGCGCCTATACGCCATTGGTGGAGAAGCTCAAAAACAGATAATTTCTACAGCAGAGAAGTACGACGCAGCAAAGGGAGAGTGGACGTTTATCCAACATGCACCCAGACCTGTAGCATCAGCCGCTTGTGCTGTTGCTCGTCAGCGAATGTTTGTTTGCTTCTGGAAACCCCCCGACACTACAGATATCTATGAGTACATGCCACTAAAAGACAAGTGGAGTCTCACCACCACCATGATCAGACCGCAAAGCTACGGCCATTGTATGGTGGCCCACAGGGACAATTTGTATGTGATGAGGAACGGGCCTTGCGATGACTTCCTGCGCTGCCTGATGGACTGCTACAACATTACGACTGGCCAGTGGACCGCCATGCCCGGACATTACATAAACAGCAAAGGGTCGCTGTTCACCGCGGTGACAAGAGGGGACTCTGCGTTCACAGTGAAGCACATGTTGACTCTTGAATACACCATCACGGCAAATGGATGGAAACCCCACAGACAGATGAAGGGATTCCCAAAGAGTGGTTCACTATGGACTTGTCTGCTTAGACTCCCCAAGACCGGACCAGTTACACCAGAACTGGATGTGGATGAGAGACAAAGAGAAATCGCTTTGCCAGACATTTCAGAAAGATTTGTGGATGTTATACAACAGATGTGAAGTTACTCCAACTGAGATAGAATGATTAAAAGTCTAAGAGCTAAAAAAAAAATGGGAATACTTCTGGACATTTTTAACAGATAAATACTCTTCACACATTCACTTACTCACATACACAACACATACACACAAAGATGTGCTGACACCAAAGATTTGCTCTGATTAGCAACAGCTGCTTCTGTGGTTTAGATCAGGAAAGGCCGCTGTGTCTGTGTGTGTAAAGTTCAAAGGGGTTGATGGGATGCTCTGAGCCTCTCATTCTCTGCCATTTTCCCGGAGTCGCACTGGGCCAATTCAGGAACCAGTAATTTCCCGGTCAACACAAAGGCCTAACACTCACACACTCATGAGCAATTGCTGCTTTAGTGTGCGGTCGCTTGTTTCTGTGACTTATAGGCTTGTAAACAGTCTAGAATTTTTTTCCTTGTCTGTTTCAGTTAAATAAAAGCAAATATCATTAGGTTTGCATTATATTAGTGATAGTAATGTCTATTATTACAATGCCTTGCAAGAGTATTTACAGACCTTGAACGTTGTTACTGCTTGTAAAGTTACAATAAAAAATACTTAATAACTCAAGTGGAGGAAAAATTACACTTCATTTTCAAATTAAAATCATGATATGTGTTAGAATTGCCTAGTTAAAGTCCAGATCTAAATCTAACTGAGAATCTATGACACAAGTTGAAACTCTGTTCACTGACAGTCTTCCTCAACTACTGAATTCAACTGATCAAAACTGCCAAATGTACAAGAGAATTCAGTGTTTCCATTATGTGCTTAGTGCAAACAGTATCATACATAATAAAACAGGCAGTGAGACCAATAGTGCCATGTGACTGAGTCTGAGCTAAAGATAAACTGAAACCAACATCAAACTCTAAATTTGCACACATAGAAGACAACCCACCAAATTGCAAAAGACAAACATGTATCCTTTTTTATTTACTTTCTAATTATGCACTGCTTTTGTTATTCTACTCCTAATAAATGGCAACAAAATATAAGGAAGTTTGTAGTTTTAATGTTACGACATTTCAAGGGGTGTGCAAAACTTTTGCAAGACATTTAATGTCAACATGTCAAATATCAAATACCACTGAACTCATTTCACAAACCTGAGAATTTAATGATTTTCACCGACCCTTCCCTTTGATTTAAATTCAGTTTCTGGATGTCACTGTTATCTGCAAAGTTTAAAATCTCATAATTCTTTTCTGTGATGGAACGGGAACAACTGGCAATAACTTACTGTTCTGGGTGGTGGTAGGTCAGGAAGGTTCTTCTGTGGCACTGGGACAAATTTTGCTGCTTTTCCATTGACAAAGGCGTCCAAATGGTCATCTGCTACACAGATGCACAGAAGGAAGGGAAAAAAAAGAAGAAGATTAGTACGTATTATCTCAAATCTTGTGCTTATATTGATTATTTTAATTTTAAAAACCTGTGGGAAATCAAATAACTTGAGCATTATGCAAATGTAGACTCAGTCTATTTTTTTTATCAAGCACTCAATCTCCAGATGTTTCACTACTCTCCTATGAACTAATGCTTTCTGGAAGTCCTTTGAGAACAGAACCTTCTTTGTTCAATCACAGATACCGAATAAAAAAAACCACATGTAGAAGCATTTTGCATGATCGGATCAATTTCACTACCAGAAAACTGTTCAGAAGTACTGAAATCGACTGGTGACCAGCCCTGCCAACTTGCTATTCTATTGCACCTCTAAGCTTTATAAAAAAATTAGAATATTTCCAGAGCTTAAATTAATACCGTAAATATCTCTATGATACAGTTTATAGTTAATATAAGGTTGCAGTCTACATTTAAGATGACAATATGTGAGGCTAAGCCATTTTTACACCTTGATTCCTACCCATTTCTTTAATTTATGAAGTAACTGATGCCTTTAGAAGTAGACGCCCCCTATTGGTGGCTGCAGGACATAGCGATATAACCCGTCGTCAACTCATCATACGCAGCAGCTGTTATTGAAAAGAAAATAATAAAATAACTGCAAAGACCTGATCTCCATTCACTCCATTTATGAAAAAGCTAGCAGGAACACTGCAGCACAGCTATCTGAAGCAGGAAGTTAGAAGAGAAGTAACCCAACACTCCCTTCATCTGTGGTTTTAAAAGTTGCATGTTTTTGCCATGTGGAATTTATTTTAAGTGGACGATTATTGTAGTAAATGTGTTCGTTAAATTTCAATTTTAATGATAAGTTTCACTGATAACTTTGGTTTGATGTTGATGGATAAAAGCCTCGATTATTACAGTTTCTAACACTGCAGGGATTCATGAGAAGCTGCAGCCATCTCAAAGTGTGACTGGCACAGGAAGTCATTCACTGGACACTTTATTAGGTACATCTTCTAGTAAAAGTTTGAAATCCTCTTTTGTCTTAATTCTTTTTGCCGTTGATTAAACAATATGGACACATTCCTCAGGGATTTTGGAATATTCTGACATGCAACAATAATTAGGTGGGTTGTAGTGTTTAAATTAATGATGGAAATATCATTTAATGGCCACCAATAGCTTGAAGTTTTGACACAAAGCACGAAGAATCCTTACTTTTATGTTTTTCACAACAAATTCCCAGCCTAGCATCTGAATGTTGCCCGGTCCATCAGATCGGGAAATGTTTGTCCTAATTCTTGTTGTCTAAGTTCAGTGAGTCTGTGCAAATTGTAGCTTCAGTTTCCAGTTATTAGTCTACATGAGTGGTACCTGGAATAATGTTCTGCTGCTGTAGCCTCTCTACTTCAAGGTTCAACATGTCATATGTTCAGGAATACAAGTATTTTGCATTCTTTGGTGGTAATGAATGGGTGTTTGAGATACAGTTGCCGCCGTATTATCTTAAACCAGTCTGCCATTCTCCTCTGACATCAACAGTTGAGCTTCAAAGACGCCAAGTTAAGTTGCATTACTTCCCAGCCAGCATGCCTAGGTGGGCCCCATGTGGGGACAAGGAGGGCAGACTATATGGGTCCCACATGGGTTTGCCCGCGGGTTCCACGATGGCCCCACATGGGTTTGCCCATGTAGGGCCAGAGCCCACATGGGCCCTGCATGGGCCCTATATGGTGGTGGCCCACATGGGTTTTGTCCAATTAGGGCCCATGTAGCACCCATGTGGGCTGTGGCCCTACATGGGCAAACCCATGTGGGGCCATCGTGGAACCCGCGGACAAACCCATATGGGACCCATATAGTCTGCCCTCCTTGTCCCCACATGGGTCCCACCTAGGCATGCTGGCTGGGTTACGGCCCCTAGAAAACGGCGCTTAGCCTCTTCCTTTCTCATGTGCATTTGAAGACTTTTAGATTAAAACACGCGTCTGCTGATTATGAAAGCTCTATTCTCACATCTCAGCGTTCCATCAGTTCTGTAGAAGAAAACTTGTGGCTTTTCTAGTGCTGCCGTTGAATACAAGTGTTGAATCTGCTTCTTGCTAAAACCACATTCTTCATCGCTGTCCAAACAAAACAGGTCCGACTCAGATGGTGAGGAGACTTCGAAGAAGCAGACAGGAAATGGTGCGTGGGAGGAGGACGGGTGAGGGTGCACCTCTGCTTGCAGCAGCTTATCTTTTCAGTTATTCATTTGACTCTAAATTAAGCTTGAGATGTGATAATGTCGTTTGTGTGCACCGGTTAGACCAAACAATAACACACAAACATTACAACTAAGAGTCCTTCAGGTGAGAGCTTTTCTTTTAAAGCTTCGTCACAAACATTCCTTTTACAGATAAACATTAAACAAGATGAATTTGATAAAGTAAGGTCAAAAAACAAAAAGATAAGTGAAGTCTAAAACTCAAAAAAATACACAAAACTCTGAACGAAACACTATAATACTGCTTCTTATTCAGTGCTGTGAAAAATTGAGCCAATTTTTTTTTTTTTTTTTTTACTTTTTATGTCACTCTTTACTATTTTATATTTTTGAACACTTTAGAAGTGATTTTACTGGTGTGATTTGGTCACAAACCGATTCTCCTCCAGAATTGTCAGCAGGTCGTCCAGACAGAGTATTGTCCCAAAAATCTTGGAAATTATTAAGAGGTTTTATTTATTTTTTAATTTTTTTGCCAAATGCGATCCTGACCTTTGTGGTCAGGCATAGGTCTGGCTCTTGAACTCTCAATATCTTTCTTATTGTTGAATCCTTAACACTAAACTTAACATAGGCAAATGACAATAGCAGAACTTCAGATGTTGCCGGTTCTTTTGTGACCCCCTGGATGAGTCGCTGATGTACTTGGGAGTAACTTTGGTAGTCCAGAAATTCCTGAGTAGGTTCACCAGTGATTCATGTGTTTTGGAAAATAGCACTGTGTGGTTTGGAGTAGCACCAAAGCTTTACAAATGCCTTGTGAGCATTTCCAGCTTGACAGATTTCAGTTAGTTTGCTTCTTATCGGCTCTGTAATTTGATGTGTCAGCTTAAAGTGATGAAGCCTACTTCATGTCGTCAGAAAGGTTCTACTGAAGTGATTTCCTGCATCTACAGGTCAGTAAAGTGTGGCAAGTGAATACAGCATTCCAAAAATGTTGCTTTAGCACAGTTAATTTCATGACTTAACATGTACCTTTTTACACCGTTCTGTTTGAAAAAAATAAAATCCTCATTTGAATACTCTACTTTGAATTTACTCTTGTTTTATTAACTGATTTTTATGATTATCTGAAACATTTCAATGTAACTGGTCATCACAGCTCTAGATGACGACTTTATGAAATGTAGTCTTATGCAACACAGAAGATCATCAAATGCTAACCAAGCTAGCAGGTTTAAATAAATGCTTTTAAGTTGTTTGATCTGTTCTGTAATGCATGCATGGCATCAATTGTTAGATTACTACAGTTGTGATAGAAAGAATGGCTTCACCATTTAAACGGTCATCACAAGTCTGCATAAATAGGCAGCATTTTTCTGTGCTTTATAATGCAATCTTTTCATATGTTGCAAAGTTCTGCTCATTTTCTCAATGAAAATAAAAATAAGATTGAATTCTTCCCCATGATTTGTCACCTTTTAGCGACAAATCATTTCACATCTCTTACCTTTGTCGTCTTTGCCTTTTCCAGAAACAACCACTTTGTTCATGTAGATGTATTCCTCATCACCACCTGCGTAAAACAACAACAACAAAACGCGGTTAACAGTTTCACAGGTGGGAAGATCATCTCAGACCACACAAGTTTCCAACCTAACAAAAACATGAGCGGTTTGATGAAAGGAACATTGTAAAGACAAACAGATGGAAAAAAAGAACCAGAAAATAAGGTCACTGTTCAGATGAAAAGTAAATTGCCACACATTTCAGAATACTTAAAACAAGACACAACAATAAAAACAAAAATATCTGTACAGTTTTGAACCATTTATTCCTAGCTATTGTATGTAATCCATGCCGGTTTTAAAGAAGAGTCAAAGTCAAACATTTTGATTCGACAGATTAAGACCCAGATTCATGTAAGCATATTTGCTCAGTGCTTTCTTTAAAACCCTGATATCCGGATTTCACAGGGAAAAGTCCCCAACATTCAGTAAAGTACACAAGTCTGGCAAATATGCTCCAGCATAGGATGTCTGGACCCGGTTCACAGTTTCTTTAACTGAGCTATTCATAGCCATAAAATAACTGAATTAAGCGTTTGTTTTTTCTAAATATGTGAACATTTCAAGTGAAAAGACAACAGAACATTTCAGGCATTCAAGACAAACTGGTCTGGTTCTGAATGTCTATGTTTTGAAGTAACTATCAGAAATTTTGCTTATTGTGTCACTGAAAACATTAGAACATCTCTAAAAAGTGTTCCACATGTGTTCATTTTGTAGCTGCATGGTAATAATGTAAACTACAAACAGACAAAAACTGAATTTTTCTGGTGTTTTCTCTGTATCTTTAGCACTTTAGGCTAGCATCATCACCAGGTTTTGGCTATTGTTTGGTTTCATTTGCACATTTTGGACCAAAATACGTTCCTCTCTGGGACACAGAACCCGTCTCCTTCCTGAGTGACATGATGTTTGGACATTCCCATCAAGTCTAAACTTGCATTTAATCATTTTAACACATGAACATGGCATCGTCAAGCATCTAGAAATGGATCCCAAGGGAGACCCAGACCAGTGTGGCTCCACAACCGATTTCCAGGCTGATTTCTTTGGACGTTCCCATTCTGTGAAACAAGAAAGTGTGTTGAAGGCATGGCTTGTGAATACTTCCACAGGCGTGCCTCGAAGAAGTTCCCTCGTTATTAAAAAAAAAAAGAAAATATTCTGTGTACAATTCTAATTTAAAAGACAATAATTATATCTGATCTTCTCTGTCATTATTGTGCCATTTAGCAAAGAAAACTAATGTTGGTAATCTAAGTTGATCTAAAATAAGAGGAGTTTAGTCAGAGTATGTAAACCTCTGGTTACAACTGCATTGCAAGATACTAAGTACAATCTTTGCTTTTTCTTAAGCAACTGTACGTTGAGATTCCTAGTAAATGTGGGAAAATCTAATCTCAGTTTTGTGCCAAACAAACGTTGAGGATGTTTGTCCAAAGTTCAGGATTTAAGAGGGTGCTCCATCCCAACAATCAGACCATTGTGCAGGCAGATGGGATCACTACTGACACCCACTCTTACCGGGGTAAGCATTCATCAAACATTAGTCAGAGACCTCCTCGCTTGCACAGATAGAGCTTTGTGCCACTCCCATCTTTGAAGTTTGGAGGATTGTTGACTAATTTTGATATGTAACTATTGAACTTGATCTGTTAAAAACACTCATAAAAACAAGTTTGGATTATTTCAAGCAAAGATGAAGCTTGAAGGTGGATTGAATATTAAGTTAACATCAACAACGATGTAATGTTTTTTTCAGTGTATGTAGTTAAATAAGGCATTTACTGTCAAAAATAGGATTAAGACCTGATTTGGAAATAATGTGCTTATGTGATTTATGCAACATCACTGATGTGATTTGTAAGGAGCTGTTTTATGTAGATCAGGAAGCAGATGGCATAACAAATGGAGCTACGGTGTCATCTGACAGTTTCAGGAGCCTCCAACAGTCAAAAACTTATAATTAAATTCCCCTTAGTCATATATTTCCTAATCATAATAAATATAATCTCAAGGTAGGCATACACATTACATAGAAATTGAGTTCTATCAAACTGATAGTCCAGTTCAGTTGGAATTATAAAATAGTGCAATCAGCTATCATTTAGAAAGAACTGGTTAAAAGTCACCCATCCAATAAATCCAAGACATTTTATCCAAGTTTACAGTAAGTCAAAATCCTTGAGCAAGCATGTGGTGACAGTGGAGAGGAAAAACTCACTTTCTACACGCAGGGGTGCCCAAAGTTGGTCCTGGAGGGCCGGCATTCTGCATGTTTTAGTTCTTTCCCTGCTGGTAGAAACAACCTTTTCAGCATGTCAATGTTCTCTAACGAGCCATCATTGCCTCCAGGTGTGTTAAACCAGGGAGAGAACTAAAACATGCTGGTTCCCGGCCCTCCAGCACTGACTTTGGACACCACTGGTCTATAAGAAGAAAAATCCTCAGTATGAACAGCAAATAATATCATCCTCTTCATGAGACTGTCTTGGGAAAGCAGAGTATCTTCAGTCAGAGGCTTCTTCAGATTTACTGGAATACAGACCGCTACAAGAGATCCTTCCTGCCAGTAGCCATGACGATTTACAATAACTCTTTGAAGAATTAATGAGTTACAACAACATTTAATTTCCCTTTGGGATTAATAAAGTATTTTGTAATTGAATTTGAATTGAATTTGGAATCTGGTTGATTGATTTAATGCAATCGCTAAAAGGCATCAGACATAGAAGATTTCTCTTAGACTGTAGTAGCAGATGTCAGATGTTGATGTAGATTGAGATGCGTTTCATTTTGGGTTTGCGTAGTCCTAGTAGAGCAGGGGTGTCAAACTCAATTTCACCGAGGGCCACTTCAGCATATTGGCCCCCTCAACGGGCCACATTGACGGTACAAATCAGGAGTGCATCCCTGCTAAAACACCCCAGACAAAAGGTTGACTTCCCTCATTCAGTTCTGTAGAGGCTTATCAATGGTCCAGGTGTGTTAGAGAAGGAATGCATCTAAAGTTGCAGATGGGAGCTTTGGAAAACTAGACTTGGGCACCCCTAGCATAAATGTATAAAAATACAATGTTAAAAATAAATTAAACACCTCATATTGTTAAATAACTGGTTTTATGTAATGAAGTTTTAAATATTACATTTGAGTTTCCATGGATGTAAAATTACTGCTCAGTTTAAAAATTACAATATTTAAATCAGTGTTTAAAGGTAAGAAAACAAATGATAAAAACAAGTCACATGGGCAGACATTATAGACTTTACGCAAAGATTTAGTCTCAGAGGCAACTGAAATCAATTAATTAAAAAAATCCTTTCTGAATATCATCTCATGGTCTCTGAACGAAATTCCTCTTTCTGACCGGGAGCTGACAGAGTGTTGAAGAGTTATGGACCGGATGCTTTGAAGCGTCTGGTTAGGAAGCGCATTACAAACCTTTGGTTGAAATGGCGCGTTAAATTCAAGTCTCCATTACAGACCAGAGAAAACTAAAGAGAATGCAACGTTGTGTTAATCCATTTGAGGAGCCGGCAGTTTATCTTGAGGAAATAAATGACGATGCAAAAGTTAATTAGACTGTAACAATGCGCAGTCCGCTGCTCAACCACTGCGGACGCGGCTCCGCCGCTGCGAAGAATTAGAAACCGCTGGGAGAAATTCATCCACCGGATTTAACAAATGGAGCCTTCTGGGTTCACGTTACCCAGGAGAGCGGCGTTCTGGAGGAGCTGCAGACGTAACATCTGTCCGTTTCGGAGAAGCGAAACCACGCAAATAAATGAATAAATAAATCCTGGTAAAACACTCAGAGTTCAGTTGATCTGTTTGGATCAGACAGATCCAACTGACTGATGATTTTTCTGCAGATGGGAACCAGGAGGAAGTGCGTTCAGACCCCAGCGGGTGAAGTGATGCTAATTTAAGTAAATTCGCGTAATTTAATTTATTAAAAGTTATTGGGCCTCAGTCAGTGGTTTTTGTCACTACGAGAAAAATGTAGATACATTTATCTGCTTAATTTGTGATGGGATCTGGATTCACGGTGAATATTAACTAAACCGCATAAAATGCGACTAGATTGTAATTTCACGGATAAAAATAGTACATGACAGATTATTATTATTTTTTTTTATGTTGTCGGTCAAGATAACGGATAACAAAAAAAGTCTAGCGTGACCCGCCGCCCTGACACCAACTCACACATCTTCATTCACTGTCTTACTTGTAAA